>NW_026850517.1:0-151235 GCF_030869225.1 Colletotrichum abscissum
CCCCCCCCACCACCCTAGCAAAAGCTAGTGGCTCAACTCACTAGCGTGAGAGTCCTGCTTCCTCGTTCCTCGTTCCTCCCACCCCTGCTCCGTTCACGTCTGTGTAGGCTATCCTCTATTCAGCCTCGATCGTCAGGGACCTTGGTCTCCGCGGCGTGCTGTGCCCAGTCCACTTGTGCGGTGTGCGGCGTGCGAGTACCTGTCTTGTCTCTCTCTGCTGCATAGCGTACCCATCCTCGCGTCCGCTCGCTTTTCCCGCTTGGGGGGGTGTATGGTGTGTGGTGTGTAGTAGGTAGGTAGTGGTTTTTTGCTTGCCTGCCTGTTGTGCCCGCTTACCGATTTGCTCATCCCCACGTTTGGCAGGCAGATGTGGTTCCCCATGAAAATCCTGGTTTCGGCCGTCATGGATGATGAAGTTTTATAATAAGACCCATTGCCCGCTTTCGTTTCCCAAGCTGCGAAATGCCCTGTCCCGGATCTCCCATCAACCACTTGACATCCTTGTCATCATTAAACAACCACACTCCTTGAAGACTATCCATTACATACCCGTGTGGTAGAATAAAGTTTCTCTCGTGGTAACATATCATATCTACAACACCCTTCCCTCCAGCCTCACTTTCACTTTTCTTCTTTCTTTGGCGAGCTTCCTTCTCCCACCGTACTTCATCTCCCGGCACATCAAATACCGACAGCCCGGATACATAAGGGAGAAAACATAGGAACAACGAGGATTGGATCACAAACCAACAACTATATATATCGATCACCACAAGGAGCCTACATCAACTGGCTGGTCACTATCTCGAAGGAGCTATACCTCTCTCTTACACACACACACTATCACCATGCCTTCACCATTATTCAATAAGGGAGCCCGTCACCCAGAGGCTCTCCACACCCGCAAGCCCTCCCTCACCAACTCAGTCTCCAGCAGCGACTCCTCATCAACACAATCAACCCGCTCAACAGCAACCATGCGCCACACAAGAGTCCTCGACTTTGACCCTCTCTCACTACACCCGACCTTCCACGCACCACCAAGACTCTATGAGCGGCCCTTTATCCACAACTCCCAGTCCATCGAGGACGAGGTTATCAACTCGTACTTCTCCAGCCAAGAGGCTGCCGCAGCCGCCGAAGACAAGGCAAAGGCTTCCTTCGCCGCCGCCATGCCCGATATGCCCGCACCGCCCGTCGACTCGCCGCGGACGCCGATCCAGCAGCAGGAGAGGTCCCGGGAACACGCCGCCGAGGGCGACGACTACTTCCTCTTCAAGGTCCAGCAGCACATCGCCTCAACGAGACCGCAGCTGCCGCGCTCCCACTGGTCCGAGTCCACCATTAACACCTTGGCATCTCAGCATGACGATGATGACGATGAGGAGGAGGACTCCTCCGAGGACGGCAGCTTCGTCGACGAGGAGAGGCCTGTGAGGGAATCGCAATGGCAGAACTTTTCCATCAAGCGCAGCTCGCCTTCGACTGTACGGCGACCGGCAATGAAGTCCCTCGATAGCGTCGAGGACTTTATCAAACGCGGCGGCTGGAAGAGGCGCGGCATTGTCTTTGAGCAAGAAAGCGCCCGAACTTCCAATACGTTATTTTAAGGAACATCCATCTACTCAACTTCATCACTTTCCCTTACAACATCTCATCGACACTCATCATCGAATACTTCATCAACATCATTCACTCTTCCAACATTTCCTATCACCTTGTCTCGGGCAGCAAAAACGGCGGGAAACACCTCTGAGGAGGGCGGCTTTAACGGCTTTCACGACCAGCGGGCGCATCTTTTCTTGCTTTATCGTCTTTCAGTGTCTCTTTTTGCCTTTTTCCCAGCGAGCCTCTTGATTTACGTCTCACTTCTTATCTGATATCCCTTTCTCATATTTTGGGCTATTCAGATTGAATCCCTCTCACCAATTTTCTTCTGTAAGACTACGGCACTTGGAGGTGCACGGAAGGGCGGCATGGGGGCATTCAAGTTGACGTCATTTTTCGGGACGCGGTTCATCTTTTGGGGGAATACACAAAAAAAGGGGATCCTTTTTTTTTTTCTACGCACGCGCACGCACAGGCGAACTGTCAACCCAGGCCGAGGGTGGGAAACCTGCGTACTACGGCAGCACACCGAGCCTGAAGGGGAGGGAACACGGGGACGGGGATGGGGGTGTGAACTGGGTTTAGGCGGCCTGGTCCAAAAAAACAACACGACACACGCCCCGATATAGCATCGTCTTCATATTGTAATTTTATTCACGAAAGACAAAAACCCTGGCATATCTTTAATGCTTGCCAGGCTCTGTTCTTTCGGGTTCACATCATCACGCACACAATTCTCTGGTACCGATGATCGATAATGTGAAGCAGTGATGCCACGATCGGGTAGCTTTTGCCTTGGAAGTAAAAAAAAGGGCCTTACATGAGAGCAGATGGATACCCGTTGTAAATTCTGATGCAATGCATTTCATGTTTCTGACTTCATCATCAAGGTCACGGTGCCCAATGTTCCCAACTGCCATACCTTGCTTGTCCTGACGATCATCTTCTCGTCTCATGCCGAGTCAATGCCAAGCACCATCCCCTGGATGTCCGTAGGTAAGAACTTTCCGTACACTACGAGAAAGACTGTTGGAAGAACGGGTTCGAACAATTGGGCACCTGACTGACCTGGTTCCGCCGAGACGGGAAACTTAGTCAGTGAACCTTTATTCTTCCCATTCAACACCCCTGGCTCAAAGGCACGGGTAACCGGTTGGGCATCTCTAAATCGTCCCATCAACCCTTGCGACGACTCTACCCGCAAAATGACAGAATCATGTTTCCGCGTTCTTCCTTGCCGTGCCGCTTGCTGCAAGGTACCGAAACAACCAATTTAGGCTTTTGTCCTGAAGCCCGTAAGGCCGCCCTTTGGGAATTCGAGGAAAGCCCCAAGCCCCCCGGATCCGACCGAACTTTGATGGCAACACGGAACCCACGGCGGCTCGGGCGTGTAAATTCGAGGATTGTGACCTTACGGTAACCGCACACGTTTTGCCCGTCGTGGGCCTTCCCTCACCGACGGGGACTTGCGAGCGCAACCTTTTTGCAAAAGTTTCTCCTTTACGCACGGGAGACCCAGCGCTCTCTGCTGCTAGACCCTCCGCAAACAACGAATTCACAGGAGACGGGCGGACAGCTAGTCCCGAAGGTTGTTTCTGGGCCCAACACCCCTCAGTAGGCCCGAATCCCTTGTTCTACATACCGTCTACGGGCTCCCCCCTCGAGTCTCGACTCTTTACCAATCAACGTGTCCTGTGAGCCTACCCGCCCAGCGGCCGCTCTTGGGGAGAGAGAGACGGACATGAGCCGAGCTTTTCCCATCGACTGACCGAAGTCTCCCACCGGAGGCGAATTGGTGATCTTTTTCGCAGACAAAGAAAACATGGGCCGGCCAAGGCCGGAGCTTAAAGGGGGGATTCAGGACTTCTGGCCTGTGATTGGACAATTGGCCAACCCACCGCGTACGCCTTCAGCTTCGCAGGTTTCGCTCTCGCCGTGTGTGTGACTGTGAATGTATCCAAACTTCACCGGGAGCAGGTGATGATTACGATTTCCCTTTCCTGCTAGTCTAGGCTCTCTCTCCATGGTATCTTTGCGAGCGGGGTAAACCTTTTCGTTTCCCGCGAAGGTTGGGGGGGGGGGCAGGATGCCATCGAATGTTTCCACGTGGACATCCAAAAAACCTCGTGGCGCAGCAGCACTGCTCTCACTACTCTCTCTGCATCTCGTGCTCGCATTTCGGGTTTTGCGAGTTTGCCCGTCCTTTCTCTCACCACCCACATGGCTGTGGCTCTCGAATGCGACGCTGCGGAAGTGCTGGGATGGCTGTGCCTGACAGGCACAGAAGCTTAAACACAGACAAGCCCCCCGCTGTGCTGCTGTGCTGGCGACGGCGGCGGCGGCGGGGACAAACAGCTCCCAGCTCCTCCTCCGACGATACCACCTGGTGCCGAAGCCTAATGGTGCTCAATGAATTTTTCGGACTCGACAGCTCACTGCTTGTGGACACCAGACGTCTTGGCATGGCACGGTAGCAACTTCGACGCCCTTTCGAGTTCCTTTGGGCAAACCCGGAAAACAATTTACGCCCCTGTCGCGCTGAACTCAAAATTGTTTCTTCAAAGGTTCAGAAAGGGTCAAAGCTCCCGGGATTAAACTCCATCACGAGGGCGTCGGGATGCCAAATAAAGTAGGCTTATGAAAGCAAGCTACAGCCTTTACGACCGTAATTCCCGGCACGACGGGCTTTTGCAGTCTTTGAGAAGTGTAGGCCTGCTCGGGATCGAACATGAAGATCTCGTCTGTGAGGACGGTGAGACATACACACCTATCCCGTGATCGATAGTCACAGTGATTTAGGTCGCGCTAGCCTAGGCGCCAGCAATGCCGAGTACCCGCCTAATCCGTATCCGTACAGAATATCTGTTCGGATCCGGAAGACCGTTTGCGCTTGTCAAAAAGGTGCATTTGGTGTCGAGATCTCGTGGGAGGTAGCCAATCGATTCGGAAGGGGGTTAGGGGCACGGTCGGCTTCCCGTGTGGTGGATTTCTCACGGTTCTTCAGCTGGTGTTGTAGGACTGGTTCACGCCTGGCGGGGTTGGTTCCATCGACTATCGTGAGGATTTTGTGACTTGAGAGGTACTTGCGATGCTAGTTCTGCATGATGAGTCGTGCATGAGTAGACTTGGCTCTCGTGGACCGTTTTTCGTTGCGGTGTGTGTGATTGTGTGGGTGGGTGGTGATCTTCATCCTCTACGCAGTAGGTCCCAATGGATCATTGGATACGGGTAGCTACCAGAGCCTTGGAAACCAACATAAGCTGACAGACAGCTCCAGTGTGGATGACTGACTTCATCCCCGCTCGGGCTGATGGGTACGGTGCACTAATTACTTCGAACAGATGCACACCGGACGATAGTACATAGTGTATGTAAGTGTGATGGGGGGATGACATCGCGTGGAAACCTCAAGCTGGCTGTGTTCATGAGTCGTGACAGCTTCTAGAGAAGGAAGGAGGGGCCCATGCCTGGGAACCGTTGCTGACGCATCACATTTCACGCGGCACATAACTGCCGTGCCGACGTTGGGGTTTCTTAGGCTGCTGCTGGTACTTGCGGGCATTGATGAGATGAACACCATCATGATTGCTGCATTGTGGTGGGCGACGTGTCGAGGCCAAAAAACTTGGAATTGACAGTGACTGCCCGGCACGGAGTAGAGGATAGGTCATAATGCTATTCTAGTGTAGAGATATAGCACACCCGAAGAAAAAGGAGATGAGACAGGTACCCTACATAGAGTCGTAGACAGGCATGTATATGAGGCTGAGTGACCAGACATGCAGGTACCCGTGGCCCCGTGCAGTCTGATTTGTGCGCCCTTGCTTGAACTGTGGCAAATTAGAGAGTCTCGCGGATGCGACACGCAACGGAGCCTCCAAAGGAAAAACCAATGGCTTTCTTTCTTCTCTGTCGGACTCTTATCCAGGGACATGGAAGAAAAGCTCCCGAGATACTGCAAGGGAGGCCTATAACAGCCTATGGCCTCAATTGCAGAATGAGGCTTGTTGCCCCGGGAAGGCACATTGACAGGGGACACGAATTGGGACAATGATGAGAGATTGGGCCCTGGGGGTGGTGGTTATTAACAGAACCGAACTATCGGTTTTCACCGATGCAGTCAGCTTGCTTCGTCTGATGTGAATTCGTCACTCTACCGGCACGTGTACGTAGTACCTAATTGCTAGAACAGGGGGGGATGAACGGGTCATTGGGTCCAAAATCCAGGAACAAGGGATGACACATCATGACAGTAACTGTGGGAAGATACGGAGTTACAATGGAAACGTTGAGGAGCCTCTGAATCCGCTCCACGGACTATGTTAGCGGCAGCTTGGGTTGACCGAACAATTAGCCCTTGGGAGGCACAGAGAGGATAAGCACGGAACTGCCGCGGAGAACGGCGCAAAATTCCACAAAAATGCGCTCCGTTGCCCAGGGATCGCAATGTCCGACCCAACCAAAGTTCTCCAGAAATTAAGCTACATTGTTCCATTCGTGTGCTCACTCGACAAACTCCATTTCGGTGAAGAGATTTCTCTCCTGGTATGCCTACGGCCTATGTATACAGTTCAAACTTTCACAGTCCACCTTCATCAGCCTAGCCCTGGCGCGAGGTCCGTGATGGCCTCTTCTTTTCAGTGCTCATCTCATATTTCTTTTGTTCACTAATCCCCACAACGACAACCTCGGAGGGATCACGTTCTGGTCAGTGAACCCTGTCATAGTTTCTCCTCCCGCCTCTTTACTAGTTCACGCAGTGGATATCCTCGTGCTCTTAGTGTATGACATACTCCATAGGGTACGGGATAGTCTTGGACCCAACCATGGGCGGCTATTTCTGGGCAAAATTTTGGCAGGGCGAAAAGAGAGTTTTCTGCCGTGTTTTACGAGAAGAAACGAAGGACACGATGGGCAGAAGAATAGCATCTGTCCCATGTACGACTGCCGACGGGAGACAGATTCAACAAACACCGCCCCGCCGCGTCCGCCTCCGCGTCCGCCTCGTAAAGACAGAACTTGGCAAATTGTAATTATTTTTTTCTTTCTTTATGGCCCAGCTCTTGACATACAGCAAAAGAGCCGATGTAGCCGCGCCAGCCTGTTCCTTGACAAGTTTACCCCCCCAGGCGTTTCGGCTTCTGAGGAGCAAGTGCTCTCCCACGATGGAGACTGGCCGGTGCTTTGCACACCTACACACCCTCACGACGCAAGCGCCACGGGCGGCTGCTACTAATGCATTGTCATAGCACCCGCGCCGTTGTGCAAGCCGCTACCGTGGGTGTGCGGGCTTTCCAAGAGTCACGAGTGGCGATGTGGATGTAGGCGCTGATCGTGATATCGGCGTCGCCTCATCGATCGGGTTTAGGACTTGGAGCCATTGCGCTCGAGGCACCTTGGGCAGAAGTATTTTCCAAGGAAATTCTGGAGGAGCCTCCTTTTCCACCTAAGAGATGTCATTGCCGCCTGGTCATCATCATCATCGAATCCATGATAGGTTCTGCATGAACAGCTAAACCAAGCGGGTTAGCTGGGCACAAGGCTTGCTACCCTCACGTCAGGCCAAGCCTCGATATATCGGCGCTCAGCTTTCGCCCTTGCATAAGCTCCGCCATCACCTTTCCCGTCCCGAGACTCAGACTGATGCCCCAAGGCCCATGTCCCGCCGCGAGAAATACACCGCCCTCGGCCCCGGTGCGCGTCGCAACGCCCCCGAGCTGGTCGTCCGGGATCCGGGTCAGGATGGGAGCGCCCGAGTCCGTCACCGGGCGGAAACAGAGACCTTCTCGGACGACTTCCAGATCCGTTCCGCTGTCGTTGCTGTTCGTGATGATGCGCGCCGCCGTGCTTTTGAGCTTGGCGATGGCTTCGGCGGAGATGGGTTCTTGGCCTGGTAGAGATGGGAGAGGGGTGGATGGCGAATTCAGGCCGGCAACGTAGACGTTGCCTCCGACCCGCGAGAATAGCTCCGGCGAAAAGCCGGCGCCGTCGGTGCTGAATATGGCGTGGCAGGCTGTCGTAGCCTTGACGTTCCTAGGGCTCGATTCTGAGGGGCTAGGCTTTGGCTTCACGACGAGCGAGTACCCCGCGAGGCTGGAGATGGGCACCTGCAATGATGTGCCGGGAAACAGCTGGGAGAAGACGCGAGGTGACCAGGCGCCGGCTGCGATGACGAGGCGGGTGCAAGGGACGTCTGTCTCTGTGGAGGATGTCGTTTCTCCTATCCTGACTGATGAGAGCTCATCGCGGAGGTCGGTGTGGATGGAGAGGACTGTGGCCGGGTGGTGGACGCGAACGCCGGCAGATTTGCACTCTTCGAGAAGGAAGTGGCATAGGCGGAGGGGATCCCTGGTGATTGCAGTCAGATTTCATGCCCAGCCAGCATGTTGAAGTGGCTTGCTAGAGAGAGAAGGAGATGGTGTGTGCATCATGTGGGTGCATGAGTGCATGAGTGCATGAAGCTGGACTGGAGACGCACACTTGGCCCGTGGTTTCTGGATCCCCGATGATCTGCACGTCATCGCCATGCTCCCTCCTCAACCACGGTGGCCCATTACTTGGATTCTCGACGGCTTCGACGACCTCTGCTCTGCTACCGCCGTCCTGTAACCAGCCAGCATCTTTCTTGCCCTTCTTTACAGGTGCTGCTGCGTGACTGAATGTGGTGCTCGTGGACCATCCCCATTTCTCTGTGCCACCATGCTCTTCGGCGAGCGTCCTGTGCTCGTCAAAGCTCAGCGCTCCGAGGGAGGCTGAATCAGGTGAAAACCAGTCTCTTGCGAGGAAGCCGCCTGCATAGCCTGAAGCTGAGGCGAACAGCTCTGGTGAAGGGTCAACGAGGTGGATTGTCGAGCCTGGTTGATGGTCTGCTAGGTAATATGCGATTGATAGGCCGATAATGCCAGAACCAAGTATTACGGTTGAGCTCATTGTCACAGCATTGTGAAGAGACAAGGCCTTGTGAACTGTTGAAGTGAAGCACAAAGCTTGAAGATCGGATCTCGAACAATGACGTTATGTCATGAGAGCTCGAGCTCAAGCAGACCGGAGCTCTCGACCCCGCCAACCTGATAAGATAAGGACACTCAATGGTCCACGCCCCACTCCACGGCACAAGGGCAGAAACAGCAAGAGCGCTCCGCTGCATCGGAATGGCGCAAGCCTCCCGGTCAATCTTCACGTTGCAGAGTCATTTTCTACTTGTCCCGCTTGCTGCACCCCTTTCCTTGATCATAAGTCGGAAATAAACCTGGGAACAGCCACCAAACTCAACTTTGCATCTCTCGCAAAGCAGACCATAGCACACAATATGTCCTCCAAGGTGATTATCGTGACCGGAGCCAGCCGAGGCATTGGTCTTGCCATCGCCCAGCACCTCATCAAGGAATCCCACAAGGTTGTCTTGGCGGCGAGGTCCAAGGATCAGTTGGAGGCTCTGAAGGCTGCTCATCCCGGACAGGTCGAGTATGTTGCCGGAGACTTGGGGGATCTCAAGGTAGGACTAAAACATGGCTCCGATAAAGATTTCAGAATTGACAATGAACGCAGACAATCCCAAAGATCGCCGAGGCTGCAGTCAAGGCCTTTGGCAAGATTGATGGACTTGTCATCAACCACGGCGTCCTGGAGCCCGTCACCCGTATAGCAGACTCTTCAATCGAGGAATGGAAAAAGGCATACGACATTAACGTGTTTAGTGGGCTCGCATTGGTGAGTGAAAACTCTGATTCATTTATCTACTACTCTCTAACCTGATCATGTCAAGGTCCAATCATCTCTGTCCGAGCTGCGCAAGTGCAAGGGCTGCGTCCTCTGGGTGTCATCCGGCGCAGCCACTGGCGCATACGCCGCATGGGGAGCTTACGGTACTTCCAAGGCCGCCATGAACCACCTCTCTGCACACTTGGCAGTAGAGGAACCCGACATCACCAGCATCGCCATGAGCCCAGGCCGCGTCGACACAGCCATGCAAAAGGTCATCCGCGACACAGGAGCCGGGCACATGGCCGACAAGGACCACACCTCTTTCGTATCTGCGTTCGACAAGGGAGAGCTGTTCAAGCCTGAGCAGCCCGGCAGCGTCATGGCGCGGTTCGTCGTCAAGCCTCAGCACGACCTTTCGGGCAAGTACTTCAAGTGGCAAGCCGGAGAGCTTTCAGCGTATCATGATGCGGAGTAGAGAAGTTCACTAGAATTTGATTGTTAGCAACTGTTTTGCCATAGAAGTGTAGATAGAAAAACATTGGTAACAAGATGCCTCAGATGAAAGATGAAAAGCTCATATGTTATTCCACATTGTTTATTCAGGATTAGCATGGAATATGTTTCATCATCACTGGCAAACCTTTACAGGCGAAATTGGAAAGAAATTCTCGCGTTTGCGGCTTACCTTGAACTGGAGATCTACGGGCATGATATGGTGAGCAAAGCCCGCAATAACCGACACACTAGCAGACATTGTCTGGCACCCAGGTTCTCAAGCCGTGCGACTCGGCTGTTCAGTATCTAGAGTTGTCCATCGTTGCTGGCGCATTCGGCCATAGCAGTGAATCGATTGAATTGGTAGTAAGCGCTTGCACTTCCTGAAATCATTGTTAGCAATGCGATCTAAAGGCTAGAACTGCAGACAAAGAATGATTCATGGTGACAGATCAGGCGTTTCCGTTTGGCAGGAAGGTCATTCACCACTATGAGGGGAGTTATTCCTCGTAAGTTTGGGGCGACAACAAGACTCATCATATCGAGGGGAGGGCGGGAAAGAGGGAAGGGAAAGACCTACCAAGTTCAATCCAAGCAATCAGCAGAGCCGCCGCCTGCTCTGAAATAAGAACGCATGGCTATTTTCTGAGCTCTGCTGTTTGCTGATGCGAAAAAGAAGAAGAGGCTGAACCATCGCAGAATATCTCGTCTTTTAAGGCTAAGAAAAAATTTGGAGTGATTGGGGTCTGTTGGTCCGTGCATCGCGGAGCCACGGAGGTATCTTTCGCCGGCGCACCGCTGTCCCGTCCCTGAATGGAATTCGACTGTGGTGTAAAAAGTGCGCCCCACCAAGGCGGGACCAGGCAGTGACTGAGCCTTCACTCTGTGGCTCAGTGGCCCCTGCTTCCTCAAGGTGCGCGGGGGGTTCAAATGCACTCGATGTCCCGCATCCCAAGGAGCATAAAAGACCCCACCAAACACACGGCCGGAGACTGAGTGAGCCAGACCTACAAAGTCGGCGATTAGCCTACCTAATCAAATTGCACGTCCACCCCGCCACCGCGTCTTCTTCACCACCAACTACCAATTTCCGTATAAGTCAACGGTCGACACAAGAATATCACGACTCTTTCCTGCAGTCTCTCATCTCTGCCAAGGCCAAAGCCTAATACTTGTTGAAAAGCAAACAAAATCGACCACGTTTCTCAATCTAGCCAACTTTTCCAGTTTCATCGACACCGTCGTCTCGTACCACAACCATGTCTGATCACGATATTGCGGGTAAGTGAAGTTCATCCTTTCCTTTCGCACTCGGGCGCTCTTCATGAGGCTTCTACTTTGCTCCGCCCGTGTGCCTGCCTGGTCTTCACTGCCGGGCCTACAAAGCGACATGCGCATTCTCTGCAAGAGCACCCCAACCCTACCGATGGTCCATGTAAATGACGTTGCATGACGCAGCTTTGTCTGTATCATGCGACGGTCTCATTGCACTTCCTCACAACCAACATGTCGTTCAGTGTGAGGGACACTTACGGGCGCGTATACTGCCTGGGTATCTTTCGGGGTTCGCTCAGCCTGATTCTTGAACCTGAAATGCTGACATGACTTTACTAGGCAACGATGACTTGTCCTTGCCCAAGGGTACGTGACTCCACCCCCAAGAGATGCTCGCTCTCGTGGTGCATCTCTTGCTCTCGCTTCGTCGGAGAATTTCAAGCTAATATGCCACACAGCCACCGTCCAAAAGATCGTCACCGAGATTCTGCCGCCCTCAGCTGGCGTTGCCTTCGCCAAGGAGGCTCGTGACCTGCTTATTGAGTGCTGCGTCGAGTTCATCACCCTCATCTCCTCGGAAGCCAACGAGATCTCAGAGAAGGAGGCAAAGAAGACCATCGCGTGCGACCACATCACCAAGGCCCTCGAGCAACTGGGTTTCGCAGACTACGTCCCGGCCGTGCTAGAGGCCGCCGCAGAGCACAAAGAAGTGCAAAAGGTATGTCGAGACTTTGGGCCACCTAGCACACAATCACACACACAAGAACATTTGGTCATTGACAACCTATACAGGGCCGTGAAAAGAAGGCAAACAAGTTCCAAAACAGCCAGATTCCCCTTGAGGAGCTGGAGAGAATGCAGAGAGAGGCGTTTGAAGATGCCGCCAACCGCCACGCTTAAGCTACGTCGGCATGAAGGAAAAGAATAGGCGTTGGCTGCGTTTGAAATCGCATTGCTTTGGGGTTTGGCGTTCAGGGTACATTGGGAGAGACATGATGATTCAACAACGCTGACGAAGGCATGAATCCGGCTCGCGGGCCGTGGTGGGGTTGGCTTTGACGAAAATGATCGTTTGGCATGTGGATTTCAAGTAGTCCTCTCGGCACATCAATACAAACGCTCATATTGATCGGGTCCAGCAACATCTTTTAGTTTCGTTTGCTCCGATGCGACGTCTCCTATCTACATGAGTATACATAATCGACCTATATATATCGAATTCGTTAACATCCCTCCTAATCAATCTCCCAAAAAACTCAAGAACGCCAAAGTTCCCATATGTATACTCATGGAAACCGCAATTCATGTCCCATATATATCCCATCCCAACTTCATGTCTACCATAATCGTCGCTGGTAGTACACCCTCTCTTCGCTCTCCGACAGCCGCCTCAGCTCTTCTTTGATCAGACGCCGTCTCTCGGCCCGGCTGATGGGCTTCTGGTTCGACGCTTCGGGGTCCGGATTCGCTTGGTCCTTGACGTTCCACCCGTTGATATTCCTCTCCCTCTCGTCCATCTTCTCCAAGTCCTCCCTGCTGACTCCGCCCTTATCCTCCTTTTCCGACGGCCCCATCATCTTTTGCCACATGTCGGACGTCCATCCCGCTGCTTTTTGTCCGGCCTTTTGTTTCTTTGATTGCTGCTGCGGCTGCTCCTGCTGTTGCTTGTCGGGCACCGTTGGGTTCACCTCGATGATGATCTGCTCCTGCTTCCCGTTCGCGCCCCCGTAGAGCGGCACATTCTGCCCGCTGCCTGCTGCGTCCTTGAGATGCTCGGGCACGTAGTACGACGCCTTTGGAGAGGGTCGCGTTTCGGGTTTGATGGCCTGGCGCAGCTGGCTCAGCGTGCGCTGCTGGATTACGTAGCCACTAAGAAAGAGGGCCGCGGTACATGAGACGACTGTTGGATTTACGGAAAATGCGTTTGCACGCAAACGCGGCTTGCCGCCTCGCGCGCAGGAACGCATTTGCTGAGGTTAGCCTGTTTGTTCTGTTTGATTTGGGGGTGCGGGACTGGAATGCGGGAACGGGGGGAAGGGCGGGTGTTACCGATGGCTGAGGAGATGAGGACGGAGACTTGGGACGAGGTGAGGAGCACCATGGCAGCAAACTGTGGAATTTTGTGATGAATATATGGTCGTTTTTGATATTTCCAACACTTCAAGTAGAGTTTCATAGATGGTTTGAATGATTTGAGGATGATTTAGAGCTTCGATGATGGCGTCGGCTTTTCACCCTTGGCCAGCGTCGCAGTCGTTGGAGGTGCGCGGCGTGAGCGTGAACTTGGAAGTGGGCTGTTTACTTGGTTCGCACGGCAACAATCGATAAGCGCCTTTTCAATTCGGCAACGACCTCCCAACTTTTCCAACCTGCGTCACTCGTGAAAGCTCCCGTCGCATCACTGCCCACCCCACTACCCGAAGAGCTACCCTCGACAAATCGCGACTTTTCAATTCCACTCAATCCTAATCTCCATTGACACTTCCCGCATCACAATCGATTCGCAAAGTCATACGCCGAAACCTAGACGACGACACCGTGTTACCCTTTCCCCCGGAAAAAAGAGACACAAATCGCAAAGATGAGCAAACCCGACCTCGTCTACGCCGACGAGCGGCGCTTCCTCGACGAACGCGGCTCCTCAGCCTCCCTAGCCCCAAACGGCGAGAACCCAGCCACAATCATGGAAAAGGCGGTCCGCGAGCGCATCATCGACTCCTACTTCTACAAAGAGCAGTGCTTCGCCGTCAACGAGGCCGACATTGTCGACCGCGTCGTCGAGCACGTCACGTTTATAGGCGGCACCTCGGGCGTCACGCAGAAGCCCACGCCGTTCCTGTGCCTCGCCTTCAAGCTGCTGCAGCTCGCGCCGTCGGACGAGGTGCTGGAGACGTACCTGGGGTTCGGCGGGGATAAGTTCAAGTACCTGCGCGCGCTGGCGTGTTTCTACGTGCGCATGACGAGGAAGGCAAAGGATGTGTACCTTTTACTGGAGCCGTTTTTGGAGGATCGGAGGAAGTTGAGGAGGAAGGGGAGGGCGGGAACGAGTTTGACGTTTATGGATGACTTTGTGGATGATTTGTTGACCAAGACGAGGGT
Source organism: Colletotrichum abscissum (assembly GCF_030869225.1). Lineage (NCBI taxonomy): Eukaryota > Fungi > Ascomycota > Sordariomycetes > Glomerellales > Glomerellaceae > Colletotrichum > Colletotrichum abscissum. Next base: position 14,182 of record NW_026850517.1, read on the forward strand.
GTGCGCGACGAGTTTCAGGGAGTTGCCTAAAAGGGTTGACTTGGTGGATTTGGGCGAGCTTGAGGAGAGGATTAGTCCGTTGGGCGATATTGACGAGCTCCTGGATGATGAGGAAGAGAATGGGGAGGAGAATGCGGGAGCGAATGGGGCGGACGAGTCGGAAGGGGAGGTGGCGGAGGATAGGAGCGCTGCTGGGGAGCCGATGGATGTGGAAAGGTCGAGGTCAAGATCGAGGTCTAGAAGCAGAAACCGGTCACCTTGAGTATATGGCGATGGCGAAGAATGATACCCAATCTCTCGCTCCTACCGAGCAGAGCACGAAATAGACAAAAGCATGGTTTGAATGTATGAAGCAGATGGACTTTAGTGCTCGAGGAATCTCTATCTCATCAACGTATGATACAATAATGACTAATCATTTGGAGATGCAAAAGACAAAAGAGTTCACCCCCCCGGTGCTGAACTGGGGGCTACATCTCTGGCGCTCATGCTGGGATTCGAACTCGGGTACTCGCTAAGCCTGTCGTCGAGTAGGCTGGTTGGCGTGAATAATTGGTGACTATTAACCATTCCACCACCCACGCCACAGTTTGACCTGACCCCCGACCTAGAGGGCGCCTGCTGTGCTGGTGACGAGAATGGAAGTGAGTAGACCTATAGGGGCTTCTCTCGTGGCGTTGAGGTATCGGATGAAAGGGTGGGTGGGCTGATCCCCCAGGGTATATTCCATTTGTATTCTACTGTACAGTACACTTTTCCAGAGCGCCGCCTCTCACACGGCGACGATTATTCTTACACAGTGCTTGCCAGCCTTCTGGCGATTGACTTATGATCAAGCAGGTAACTGGCTAAGGAGATTCTTGGCCACGCTGAGCAACCGCTTGTCATCCCAGTACTGACCGATCAGCTGGAGACCCGCGACACGCTGGCTACCGTCCACCTCTTCATCCTCCGACTTGATCTTGGCAGGGATGCTGATGGCCGGCAGCCCAGCGAGACTGGCCGGCACTGTAAAGACATCATTCATGTATACCTGCACCGGTGTCTGCCGCTTGATGTCCTCAATACGCGGTGCAAACGTCGGCGCAGTAGGACACAACAAGAAGTCCACCTGCGAAGGGCCGAGTTTATCCTGAAGCTCGACCTCATCCTTCATATCGCTCAAGTCGAACTGCTGTTCGTCGTAGAGAGGGTTCTCCAGCCTAAAGACGCGGTCAAAGTCTCGCTGCACGAGCTTGCGCACCCGCTGGGCTTGGATAAAATAGTTGTCCATTGCCTCGGAGCTCAAGCTGTAGGCGCCGAGGAGGATGCGGCGTCTGACTTCCTCGCCGAAGCCAAGACCGCGAGTCTTGGAGTAAAGGACCTCGCCAGCGCCATCGCTCTCGTCGCCGCGGGTGCCGTAGCGGACGCCGTCGTACTTGGCGAGGTTGGAAGATGCTTCTGCCGGTGCGATGACGTAGTATGCTGATAGAGCGTGCTTTGTGGACGGTAATGATACCGGAACCACCTCTATGCCGGATTTCTGCAAAAGGTCTGCTGCGTCAGACCAGGCTGCTTTGATCTTGGGATCCAATTCCTCGATATTGTATTCTAGAGGAATGCCGATGCGTAGCCGTGACCGACCAGTGGCCGCTTGACTCTGCTGCTTCTTTCGGAAGCTCTTTGACAAGGATGTCGGGTCCTGGGAGTCATGTTCCGCGTCCAGTCTCGTGCTGAACATTAAATCCTCGATAACATCAACATCCCTAGCAAGCAGACCAACGGTATCCAAGGAGTTCGCATACGGAACAACCCCGAACCTCGACAGCATGCCATAGGAGGGCTTATATCCAACCACACCGCAGTACGCCGCAGGAAGGCGAATTGAACCGCCCGTATCCGTCCCGAGCGCGACGTCCGCTTCCCTAGTCTGAACCGCAACCGCGCTGCCTCCTGAGCTTCCGCCAGCAGAGGTCGGCGTCGCAGACAGCGGATTGAGTACAGGCCCGTGGATCGAGTTCAGCGAGTGGGATCCCATGCCGAATTCATCCATGTTTGTCTTCCCTACGACTTGAGCACCTCGTTTCCGGAGCTGGCGCACGATGGTGGCCTCGTAGGGGCTTTTGTGGGAGGAGAGGATGGCGGAGGAGCATGTTGTCGGCAGCCCTTCGGTCGCGATATTGTCCTTTACCGCTAACTTGAATTTGTTCGGCGATTGGAGTGTAGCTTCGGAGGCATCTGCGGCTTTCCTATTAGCTCTGGCACAATCGAGGAGGGATGGGTGAGCTGCCTCGTACCTGACCGGCACACAAAGTGATTGAAGTCATGGTGAGATCGTCTCTGCTGTCGCGTAGCTTGCGCGCTGCATCTTGAGCTCAATGGCCGCAGATTTAGCCGCGAGAGCTTGATATGAGAAGACATGTGGCTGCAATGGCCAGCCGGTGACGCTGTTTCATGTAGGTCGTGGGCTTTTTTGGGGAGCTTCTCGTCTCGGTGAACGTTGGGGTCAATTCACCGAGGACCGGTGCATGACTAAGCTTATTCCGATTTGAAGGTCCGGACCCACGTCCGATGTATAAACCTCTCTGAACCAAACTCAACTGCATGCGACATTTTGCTTGCTTGACCATGGCCAGTTCCGACATGTCGATTTCATCTCCTAGTTTCCAAGCTGTCGTTTCGACCCAAATGTGATCGGACGCTGCGCGATATACAGGAGACTATCTTTTGGATTCTATGTTTATGATCTATGGTTCCTTGTCTTGCTATATACTTGGTAAACCATCAGAACCTGCGACATGCTATTGTGGATCCCGCTACTGGCCTGGCTAAAGATTGTGATTGGCGTATCCTTTGCTCCAAGACATCATGGTCGATGTCTGCCAGATCAAGGATCTCTGCTTGAAGGATTTTTCCATCTCCTCCAATGCTTCAGCGGAAGGACCATCGTCTTCACATCTGGCGATGGCAAACAGCTTCAGAACGTCAGGCCCTCGAATGTAGACCCAATCCCAAAGACGTCTGTACGTCTCCTCGGCCAATTGTTCTCGGGTCTGTAGACCCAGCAAGGCGGCGGCACAAAAGTGTTAGCCGCATACCAACCCGCGTAAGGCCCTTGTCCGTGTTGCAAACGTTCTCGCAGGCGGGAAGTATCGTCGCAAGCTCAGATGCACTGAAGTCTTCCAAGTCGGTGTTGTTGTAAGTATGGTCATCCATGATACACCCAAACGCATCGGGAAGATTAGTCGTGCCGGCATTGAATGCCTATTAAAGTAGCACTCGCTTAGACTCTCGAGACGTTCTCAATATCAAACGACGGAGGAAGTCGAGTCCGTGAGAGAGCTTTATGACACCCAATCAGTAGTACAGTCGCATACTAGAAACGTATTCAGTTTCACGATTGGTAGAGAGTACTAACCCATGACTGTATCATCATGTTATCTCCGCCGGTTGTCAAATAGTCGATCTCAAATTCGCCGAAGGTGACATCGTGGGCAAGGACGTCGATGGAAGCTGGTCAAATATATATGGGTGAATATTACGGAACAGATTGTGGTACCCAAGCAACTTACCTTCAAGAAACTTGTCCTCAATGAAGTCATGTACCCAGCCAAGTTGTTCTTTCACCCACGGCGGATGTCTGTGGAAGAGCAAGTTTCCCATTCCGGACAGTCCGTTGAGGTTTCCGACCGCGCCGAAAAGGATGTAGAATAAGTCGACGCGATAGAAGGCGCGACGGCATACGGGAGTAGGTTTAGCCCGATTTTCCGACGAAGAATGGCCAACTCAGTGCCGGCGATCTGCTTGAAGGAGGTATAAATATGGCGACATGCGAGCAAAGCTCAGGTAAGAGTCTCGAAATCGTCCAGGCTTCGCAGAATGGATGACACCAGCTCGCAAGGAATGTCTGCAATCGAAGGCATTCTCACATCGGCCACGATCTGCGACCGCGATTCTGTCTGGAAAGCGAAAACCGGGGGGGGTGGGGGGGTGAAAGAAGAAAAGAGAGAGAAGGCCAATGGATTTTCAAGACTCAGTGATGTAAAAGGGAATTCGGGTGGGCGGCAAGGGTGAAGAAGTGATGGGAAGGAAGTTTGTCTCATACTGTGACCCACTGTACCTAGTAGGCTGTAGGCGGGTGCTCACGTCTTTGACGGCATTCACCTCACCGACCACCAGACCGACCACCAGACCGACCGCCAGCTGCTGAGACGCGAATAACGCCCTATTTTTTGTCTACGAGCCGTCACGTGTTTGATCATGACAAGATCTACAGACCTGTTTTCATCTAAAGATACCCCCAAAGCTAGGTTCTCTTTCACTTGCCAGTTATCACAGTGATGTTTGTCAGTTAGCGTGCAATAGACCGTTGCCAACAGCCACATTCACTACAATACTTTTACCGTAGCTCTATTTATTAGTCTTCGCCTCTCATCGAGGTGAAAGTCATGGCAACAGGGCCTTCTCCAGCTCTCAAGTCAAAGACTTCCCTTTCACCCTCATGGCGAGTGGCTGCATAAACTTGTCACCAGCTTTCGCGTCCTCTCTCCTTCTTTTGAGATAACACGCATTCGTATATTTAATATCTCTGTTTCTATTACCAGTCCGCCGCAGAACTACCACCTCAAATTACTGATCGCGGCTTATCAGCAAGACTATGGACTACCGGAGCTTCAGCCACATTACATCCTACCATAGTCCAGACCGACCATGAGCTTGATACCAGACCCCGAAGTCGTTAACAAACTTCCAAAGACGTACTCCGGTCTCGACGATAAACTTGAATATATACCAGATCACACGATCCACACAAAGTACACTGCATACAAGCATGCGCACGCAGAAACCAAGGCATCAAACACCACATACAAAAACACAGCTCACCCTCTAGGATCAAGAAGACCCTATCCTCCTGGACTGATTCCAAATGGCACCACAATCAATGGCTTTAAGTACAGCGTCGAAAGCCACCAGATCCTAGCACCACTGGCTGGCACAGCGAGCTCGAACGCGCAGACGTGAGTGATTTGGTAGTCGACATTGAGGCATGATATCGCTAACACCTCCACCAAGTCATGCCGATCGCCGTGGATCTTTCAACAACAAGTATGAAGACGTACTAGCTGCTAAGAATCAATACAAAAGTCACGTCGGGCAATCAAATTTAGCAGCGGAAAGTGCAACAAGATTTGCAAAACTGCGAAATCAACATGATTAGTTTGGTACCTTGCAAAGTTCAAGACTTTGAGCTGGGCTCCTATTATGTCTACTGCTCATGAAATGGTATAGAAGAGTTTATACCCCTAGAAATCAATCCGGCGAGATCGAAAGAGACAATGGTGCTTTTTTTTATATACTAGGAATACCTACCACAAGTTGAGTCCCCGTCTGCCATGGGGAACGAAGGTGAACAAACAAAGAAAGCTTCGAGCGGTGAATGCATTACAATTTGTCAAGAGCGTCTAAAGAACATGATGTGTTATTGATAGCAGACCTAATAATTGAATAGCTTCCAGGATTGTGGCATGGAACTCCATGCACCTACACCGTCTGAGATTCTGAGATTCCTAAACCTCTTTCTGCTGGACAATATTATCATTCATTGTGGCAAAAGAATATGTTGGGTCGGCCGATTTAGATCAGTAGCTGATTCTACCTAGATTCAGGCTAACAATGACCGATTTTAGGCATCAGACTGAGAGCCCGAGGAACCATCATCTTTGTCAAGGCTCGACACATGACCATGTTCGGATGATTGTCCCTCGTCCGTGCATGCGCTGCTAGGAAATTGATACACTGACATTGACATGTGGAGGGGAAAGTTGATCACTGGTGACCTGGCAAGCTTTTCAAGAACACGTCGCATCTGGTGCTAAGTGTAGGCAGTATACTAAAGCAGGTGCCATTAATATATATAGTAGTCGCAAGACAATTACTTCTATCCTGTATGTCTCTTCTCTACCAAAGTGCTGCCCATCTCTTTGTCTCATCTATAACTTCTACTTGTGACACATTGCCTTCTAAACGCTTGCGGACAAGGCTGACTTCTCTCTAGCTGCTGCTGGCGCCGGATCTTTGACTGACGTATCGCTCCCATCTGTGACCGCATTGTTCTCGGGTTTATCGTTGCTACCACCGCCCTCGCGTGACTCTGGATTGAGCGCATTGTTTGCGTCAAGTCTTTCTCTCTCCTTCTTATTGAATACAAGTCCCGGGTGTCCGACTAACAAAGAAAAAACGGCTAGAACCATAACGCTAGGCAATGTCAGCACTCACTCTTGTCAAACATAAAAAAGGGTCACTTACGCTGACTCTAACGCGATAAACAGTGTTTCGTCTCGGAACCAGTGACTGAAGTAGCCCTCATGCAGCTCCACGATTCGATAGACGCAACGCAGCAGTACAAACATGGTACCAAGGCTCAGGAAAGTTAGGAAGACCACGAGTCTCCTGCTCATCGGAGGACGAGTTTTCGATCGATTGTAAGCGATCATGTAGTCTCCAAAAAGTCCGCAGAACGCCGCAAGCGAGACAACTTGTAACACAAGTCCAGCGAGTGAAATTTTGACGCCTCGGTCCGCAGCCTCCTTCGTCGTGCTGACGGAGGACATCGCGCCTCCTACAGCCTGGAGAATCAAGGAGACAATGTCTATCGGGATAAATGTCCAGTAGTAGAGGCGAGGTGGAAATCGGGAAATCGATCGATCGAGGAAGTTGATGCTTAAGGAAGGCCTACTCAGTATCCAAAGCTTAGGCAACGAATATTCTGGAAGCTCTTACGTCTGAGAAAGTGTAACATAAATGGCGGCAGAGAAGAAGACCGGAGCTATTGTAATGCAAACTAAAAAAGGTTTTAGCTCTAAGATCATTCACGTGAACCAGGCAACTCAAGCAGAGTTCCCTAAGGAGGGCAGAAACTGACTGATTTGCATGAGAAACCCATTAAAGTCAAATGGGTTGTCGTGAATGAAGAGTCTCCCAACGTAGCCAACGATTTCCAAAACACAGCCACTGATCATGCTTGCTGTGAAACCCCAAGTTTTCCACTTGAACCCCAGAAGGGCGTGTAAAGCCAAAGCTAAAGAGAAGAACCCAATGAAGGTGCCGCTAGCGGGAACAGAAGGCTGGTAACGAAGAATACTCCATTCTATCGGACAAAGGTCGAGTGTGCAGTTGGCTTCAGGTCCGAAAGCGATGAGGCCGTTGGGTAAGTCAGCCATTCTGAACGATGCACCGGCGGGGTGAAGCTGATGACAATAATGTAAACGAGTTGGGCACTGAGGGTGGTGATGGCGGCTCCGCAGCCCGGGGCGAGTCGGCGCGTAGGAAGTTTTATAAATCTCACCTCATGCCAAGGGACGGGATTTAGAAAAATCGGCAGCTAAAGTCTACTCAGTCATCAATGACCCAGCTCCCCGATGTTCCGCAGGAATCGGGCAGAAAGGGTGTCCGACACACCAAGTCCGCCTCGCACAGGTGCAGTGAGTCCGCACATCGCGTCAGAACGTGGCTTAGACGCATTCCGCCGTGGCCCACATCCTACATGTGCCTAGTCGCAACTTGCCATGGCCTGACAAGGCCTGAGCTATCTAATCTAGCCGCCAATCCGCTGGTTTTCATTGGGATCTCGCCAACAGTTACCTTAGGCACGCCTCCTTTAGACATGATTTGTCCCAGTCAACTCTGCCACGAAACAAAAGTGTCATTTGGCGTACCACTGACGTGGGCACTAAAGTTCTGAATTTGGAACGCTTGTCCAACATCTTCTCTGCCCGGTTAACGTGGTAGAGAGTCCCCTAAGCAACCATCAACGAAACCTTTTGGTAAATATTAATACGGTAGAAAAGCTAGAGTGAAATAGACTCATATCGAACCCCCAGAGAGCGGTGACGGGTTTAGTCTGACGTTTGACATCCTAGCCAATCTTGCCATTTTGGGACAAAATCTCGCGGCGCTAGCTAACTGTGGGGCTCTGTCCGGGTAGACACCACCGGTGGGTCCGTAGACCCATAAATTCGAGCTCCGTCGGCCGGAGGAGGAGAGAAACATGGCGAGTGTAATGAGAAGTAATATTCCACTCTGGCCTTCGTGTAGAATGAGTGAGTCTCGTCTATAAATAAACAGTGAGGGCTGGTGAGAATCAGTAGGCATCTTTCCAAGGTTGTGAGACATCAAATTCCACATATTTCGTAGTCTGTCCAATGCTGATCCGGCTGCTTCGAGTCTTATTTTAACTGCATGTTGACCCAATATGGCCATATTTTGAGGGGCACAAGGCTTATATCTGTGACCCTTGCAGGTCTAGATGTCGTATCGTTGTCAGTGCCTGCCCGAAGTTTCGGGACCTCCACGGCTCGGATCACATATCAACAAGTTTTGAGACATTTCAGCTGGCGTGGCAGCTCCCCAGGTCTCTAGCAAGCCTTTCCTGTATTCGTTTGCCAGTCCAAAGCCACGAGATCTGACAATTTCGAGGAACGCAAGCACACGAGTCTGCTCTGTCGGCGTTTCCATCTCTCGTCCTATGAAGTCGGCAAAAGGCAGATACAGTGCGACATCAAAGCCTGATTGGCTGGCAAGCGTCTCAACGCAGCCAAGCGTAACTAGTGCTTGCTGATGGAGTGATTCGGCCGGCAACACCGGGAGCTCGCACTTGAGTGTTTTCCAGGCTTCATGGTACAGGCGGTGAGACAGCCCAGTGAGAGTCCAATGATAGTAAGGAGTAATGCAGATAGAGACCTGGCTATCGGGTTCTTCTGACAGTCGGAGGAGATCGTTGATGACTCGAGCTTGAAGAGCCGATGCCTCACAGATGATATCGAGGCCTTGTACCTTGAGGTCTATGGCTTCCCGATAGCTATCTTTATCAAATTGAAGTGTCATGGTGCTCTTTTCCAACTTGAGAGCCCACTCGACCATCCTAAGGTAGTGAGTACCTCTGTACCAAGCCTTTTGCGCATTTTGTGACGATGATGAGTTCAGGAGCTTACCTTGACTGTAGTCTAGCCCACTGCTTAAGGGATGAGAGCATATCGTCTATTTCGTCTTCGTCTGAAATAGTTCTAGGTGCGATTGGGCGCGACGATGAAAGCTCAAAGTCCATCTGACGATCCAACGGTTCTTCGTTCAGGGCAATGGCGGAAAGCGTGTTGAGAAAATTGGAAAAGCGGATCAAACTTCTCTCGAACGTAGTCAAGCCGGCGTAACTCTTTGCTTCCAGATGTTGTGCAATGAAGCTCGAGATTCTTTGCAGCCATTTTTGGAAGGCGCCATCTTCGGCACAAAGAACTAGCTTTGTATTATTAGCCTATAATTAATGAACACGTGAAAAGAGACCTGGACACGCACCTCGATCACTGCTAAAAGGAGGGTACTGAGTAAAACTGAGCTGAAGGACGATGGGTCAGGCTTCTTCAATTCCGCCGCCATCAAAGCCTTTTGTTTCACCCATGTACCTAAGAGTGTCTTTCTTTCTTTCTGGCTTACGCGCAATACTTGAGGGTTTTGACAGGCGTAAAGACCACCCATGATTGACAGCATGCGACTGACGTTCTCGTCTCGATGGGAGAGTGCCGTCACATCGGCGCTTCGCATTACAGACGCTTGCGTCAAGCATCCAACCGACTGGAAGTAAGTGCTGATGTATTTCCAAGAGTCTTGTACCAAAGCCCTAGGGACTGAAGAGGCTTGCTGCTGGACAAACTGAAAGCCCGCTGATGGTCCCGTTGAAGCGCACTTTAGGCCACGAACTACGCAATTTGAACACGGGCGGCCACCATTACACTGACCAGAATTAGTTTCGCTCACTTGGACAGTTGTAAAAGGGGCTCAAACCTTTGCATGCAACCTCTTGCAAGACGCGCAGCGGTGCCCAGCACGTCGCTGATCAAGCTGCCCGCATGGCATTGGTATGAGTGGTACTGCAGCGGCTCTGCTACAATCTCGTCTTGGCCAACCAGGGCTCCAACTTACAGCTCAGGTTAGATGAGCGTCTCTTTGTGTTGATGGAATCGGGTTGATTACTGGAGGATGGGTAGAATATGAGTGAAGTCAGCACGATGAGTTGTTGGCAAACGGCTAGCCCTTTCCGCGGAGGCCGAAATGGAGCCCACCGCGTCAGCCCCCTGTGGCGCCTAGCGGCACCCTTTTAGTGCCCTGTCCTTTTGCCGCTACCACCGTTTCCTTTCCTATTATTATGAGTTTCCTGGTTGTCTCTTTCTTAAGCTTCTCGAGTCATGTTTCAGAAGAACAATCAAGAAATGAATAAGATCAGTGTCAATGGCGATACAAGCGCGGACAGCAGCAGTAACAAGGTGACAAAGATCTGGACTAAGTAACTCGAGAGGCTGATCATTCTGTGGCACAATTTCCTTCACAGGATACCGAAGGCCCCACAATGTTCGATTTCATGCCCGGTCAGCTAAGTACCATGCTGTAGTGCTAGGGAAGCTTAGAAACTTGTAAACCAACGCCAAGAAATTCAATACTGTTGTGTCTCTCTACATAATGCACCCATCCATATATTGTAATGGTATCATAGTAGGCGACCGAGAGCTTTGCCCTGTTTTTTACTACGCACGCCTTAGGGACCACATGCTACTGACTTCTCGACTACCCAAACTAAGAATCCAAATCCAGAATTGCTGATAGATTAGACTTGGCGCACCTGCAATTAGCTTAACACAGCAAATCAGTCTTTCATCTGATGGCTTGGCTCAACCTACAACGATGTTCGGGCTGCGGCCGATAGCCGCTATTACCATTTCCACACCAAGAGACAAGATACTAATGACGCCAAGACTCAATTGTCAATCTGGAACCTGAGAAATATTATCCAAGGTTGCGCTTTCTATGTATTGTTTGTTGTGTCACTCACAGCCCCTGCAATACTGAAGATGACTTGGAGGTTCCAAACCCAAGTACAACCACCAAAACGATATCTTTCTCTCATGGATTCGTAAAGCAGAGAGAGACCTTCATACGGCGAAGCTGGATGCGAGCACGCCGTCTCTCCACACTGCCTTGATGGGAAGGCACCTTCCGTTGCTCAGAGACAACGCACTGAGGACATCACCCTCAACCAATACCAAGTCTGCCTTTCTACCGCTCTCGATCCTCCCACGATCACGAAATTTCAATCGTTCTGCAGTAATCGATGTAGCGGACTTGAGTACATCCAAGGGGGACATGCCAACCTCTTTGATGAGTACACGCATCTCCATGTGCATCCCAAGACCGTAAGGTAGACCAACACCTCCACCGGCGGCATCAGTTCCTAGAATGAGAGGGACGCCCGCTTCGTATAAAGCCTTGGTGTTTGAATATGCATTCAACACAGAGGACGTGGGCTTCTGCTTCGCGGCCATCCCCATTGGCTCTCCGGCTGTCTTGTGGATGAGCATGTTTTGGGCGAACGGGTCCTCGAAGAATGATTTCTGGAAGTCTTGGCCCTCTGCTGTTTGTGAAGCACACTGCCCAAGAGTTGGATTGCAGTGCGCTTTGTTGTTCAACATGATCTGAACGTAGTCATCGCTAGGTGGCCTGTCAAGGAACATGTGGCTCAACCCGTCGGCTCCGGCGCGGAGGAGGTCCATGGCACCAGCATAGCTAAAGGCGTGGCCTGTGGTGGTCACACCATACTTGTGCGCGGCGGTGACGACGGCTTGCTGGATATCCATCGGAGGGCGCGGAAGTTCCATGCCGAGAGTGTCGCCAATCTCGTGGAACATTTTGATGTAAGATGCTCCGTTTTCTTCGACTTGCTGCTTCACAAATGGTTCCGCATCCTCCGGCTTATGCAAGATGGGCCAAGTCGACACGATCTGGTCAACGATATGATCTCCGCATGGGTTGTCAGCGAAGACTCTTCTGATCACCGGGATAGGCCATCCGCCTTCAATGACGGCGCCCAGACCAGCACATTTGAAGTCTGCGTAGATCGACTTATTCGCCAAGACGCTGGCCAGCTATTGTAAAGTCAGACCATCCCGATAGTCCCTTCCTAGGGGGAGTGCATCTCGAACTCACCTGCCTGAGTTTGGCGTTATCGCTTGGCTCGTTGTGCATATCGCAAACCGTAGTGACACCAAAACGCAGGGACTGCTCGATACAGTTGATGTCTCCGCCGAGTGCATGAATATGAGCATCGATCAACCCAGGAATTGCCGTATCACCAGGCCGTGAAATGATCGGCAACCCGTCCTTTGCATCTCCAGGAGAGTCACCAGCACCAACTTGGGTGATAATGCCATGCTCGACATACACGTAGCCCTTGTTAATTATTTCGTGTCCAGTGAATATTCTGACGTCTTTGAGAACGAATGAATTGTTCTGTTCCATGATTGCGTCGGTGCTATTGGCGGATCAAGGCTCGAATCGTTGTGTGAAACGGAAGCCCGAAAGGTCGAAAAGCTGATCAGGAGTACAAAACATGCCTCGTTATGTCTCTGGGTTTCAAGCGGGCGAGTACTATAGATTTATAAGCATTTCGTAGTTACGGCGGAAGATACTTGGTGACGAAAGCCAGTAGCGTTGACTTGTTTGGCAGCGAAATCAATAGCGAAATCGCGCTTACTCTCAAGGAGAATCAGGATTCGTTGACCCCACGTTACCACACCATCGCATGGACCTTTGATTGTTTAAGTCCGGCGCAGCGCGAGGTCATCGGCCGTCACGGACAGCGACCGGACGATCGGGCACTTACAGGTCACTGCAGCGAACACCGATGCCAGACACCGACTCAGATGCCGGGAGCCCACTTTGGATGCCGAGCATAGACACCGCGATTGACATAAGCAATCAATGAGACTTGAGAATGCAGCGAATAATTGGCAAATAGGTCTTGAAATCCCGATAACACAACACAGTAACTTACGCTCTCGAGTCATCTGAAAGACGGGAACAAGAACTGACCTCATGTCTCCACTTCGGCCTTGTGTTGATTCTTTGCACCGTACATGGTCAGTTCAAGGCTCAGTCTCTAAATATATCTGGGTATTAAGAGACTTCAAGTTCATCACCAAGCTCATTTCAAATGCCTTGCAAAATTCGATAGAAGAATAGGTCATGAGATCGAGACCCAATCCCTGGGACGAAGACAAACTTGACATTTGTTCTTACGTAGACTTGAAGTTAGACCCGAAGTCGAAGAGTTGATGCGCCTTAAGAAAGAAAGACCCAGAAAACACTGCGATGAAGCCGAAATTTGAGATCAAAAGAATTACTGACGGCGGTAGTAAAGCTGTCAAATCCATTCATCAGACTCCCCTAACATTTATGGTGGGATGTCGAACAATACTCTTCAATCCCTCGACAGTGGGGCTAGAGTTGCTGGGAGGTGGGTCACAGGACATGACAAGATTCGTGGGAAATGGTATCATCGACTTGTGCCCTTATCTTGTTGCAACACATCCGCATTGCGACAAATCCGAGTTGCTGCTTCGCACCCTTGGAGAAACTTTGACAGAGTTCTAGAACGACGGAAACAGCAGTCATGCCGAAGACTATCAAACACCCAATCAGCTTTGTTGCTTTCCAACAGCAAGGTGAAAATTGCCCCGGAATTGGACACCTCGACACAGAATCGCAAAACATTCAACCCCTCAGCTTCAACTCCGGGAAAGCTGTTGAGAACTTGTATCAGGTTATTGTGGCGGGCGAACACACATACTTAGCTGCTGGTCCAGTCTTACACGTTCATGATGTGAAGCTTCTGCCTCCTATCTCAGGGAGAGATATCCTCGCAGTTGGCAAAAACTACATCGAGCATGCAAAGGAGTTCAACAGCTCGGGCTACGATAGCTCTGATAAGGTGGACTTGCCAAGACATCCTGTGATTTTCACGAAGCGTGCCACTTCAATCATAGCGAATGGAGAGGAACTGCATATTCACAAGGGATTCACCGAGAGCGCTGATTATGAAGGTGAAATTGGCGTGATCATCAGTAAACCAGGGTACAAAATCCAAGAAGATGAGGCGTGGAATCACGTATGGGGGTATACCATCATCAACGACGTTACTGCCAGGGAACGGCAAAGAGACCACAAGCAGTTCTACATCGGCAAATCCGCAGATACTTTCTGCCCAATGGTATGTATTCTGACCACCTCTCAACTCTAAATACAGGCTGATGGCCTTTGGTCAGGGCCCCAGTGCTGTACGAAAGGAGGACTTACCGGACTGGGGGCGGTCTTTGCGTTTGCAGACTCATGTCAATGAAGAACTTCGACAAGATGCCACAGCCAAAGACCTAATCTTCTCCATCCCTCATCTTATCAGAACGCTGTCTGCGGGCCAGACCCTCCAGCCGGGTGATGTCATCGCTACGGGCACCGTAAGTCTCTTCTATCGGACCTGTGATGTATTGGTTGAATGTTACTAACAACGTATGGTTGAAGCCTGCTGGTGTTGGCATTGGCAAAGCCCCTCCGGTCTTCTTGAAACCCGGTGATGAACTCGCCGTCACTATTGCCGGCCTCGGTACTCTGAGAAACAGAGTTGCCGACCACTCACAGATGAATCCCACTGAACAGAAGATCCAGGAGCGATCGATGAATCTGTTTCGCCTCGATAACAGCGAGAAGTCAAAGCAAGCCCAATTTGGCCTCAACAGGAGTATTGGTCGCTTCGGGGCAGGTTACCAGCGACTTGGTGTTGGAAAAGACCCCATCATTCTCGTCCATGGTCTTGGAGGCACCAAAGACTACTGGCTGCCGTTGATAACTTCTCTCGAACTCGGGAACTCCGCCTCGGTACACGTGTATGATTTCGCAGGGCATGGCCATACACCGACACACCCTCTGGAGACCATCACCGTCGATTCACTTACTCAAGATCTTTCGGGAGTCTTCAGTCTAGCTGAGGCGGACTCAGGCACATCCCCTGCAACTCTGATCGCCCACTCTTACGGGTGCTTGATCGCCATCAATTACGCCCTCGCCCATCCTGGATATGTCAAAAGACTGGTCTTGTTCGGGCCACCCCCCTTGCCTCTCCATTCCTCGATCAAGGATCAGTTGATCAATTTTGCGTCTCTCGCGAGAACTCAGGGCTTGTCCAAGATTATCGAGGATGTAGTCGCGACCCAAGTGTCAGGTCATACCAAGAAGACCAACCCCTTGGCAGTGGCTGCTGTGCGACTCAGTCTCGCGGGTCAAGACCCAGAGGCCTACGCCAAGGCATGTTCGGCTTTTGCTTCGGCTGATGCCATCGGCCTCGGAGAGCTTGATACGGAAACCCTGCTGATTACAGGACAAGACGATCCGGTATCTTCACCAGCGGTAGTTGAAGACTACGTGCAGAAGATCAACGGTTCTCGCAAGGTTGTGTTACCAAACGTGGGTCACTGGCATGTTTTCGAGGACTTTGCCGGTGCAGGTCAGAGTCTGCGAGAGTTTTTGTAAGGACAGATAAGTTTACTACATGGAACTGAGACTACAACACGAATACGATTGGTACCAAACCAGCGATAGTTCCTCAAATAGGATGTTTACCTCATTAATGTCAGCAATTAAAAGTCGGGCATAAGGTCTTAAAATTACATGATGATGCCTACCTCGTTATTTGCATCGCGAGACGGTTGACATCTTCCCACATGGGGATATGGAGATGTTGCTTTTCAAACTTATGTTGTTAGCGGGGACGCTTTCCCCGAAAGGGCGTTCTGCTGACATCAAAGTTCAACATCACCATGGGTTGTCTCACCTCATGTTCCGCAAAAAAAAAAGCCCAACCTCTTCCATAATCAGCCTCAAGCAGTGAGACCTCGTAAACCGTCGACAGAATCTCTTCCTAAAGGGATGGACGACTTCTTCCCGCCTGCGCTCCAGTCCATGTAAGAAGTATAGCTTTGTCAGCTTTATCGCCAGCATCTCAGCTGGTCGTCAGAACTTAATACAATGGTGTCAGCATTGGACATGGCCGGGGGACCCTGGTCCATGGCAATCACAACATGCGTCGCGGCGCTCGTCTACTTCTGTGTGAAGTTTTATGCTGCGCGTCAGACGATATGGCGAATGCAGCGAGCAGGATTGGTAGGAAAACCCAGCTTCGTCCAGATATCAGTTGTGTTGATAATCGCTGTAGCCAATGCCGTATTACTCTTCCCTAGGCGGGCACTTCCCACTCATAAAACAGATCATGGGAACTTTACCTTCAGACAGTATCATCCACAACATCATGTGGAAAATATCAGAAGACTATTCCAATGGCATCTTCTACTTGAGTCTTTGGCCTTTTAGCGGCACCATGATGATTCTCGCAGACGCTGACGCGGCGTCGCAGCTCGATAGCCTGGCTCTCGGTAAAGGGCTCGACATAATCGACCCCATTGAGAAGGTCACTGGTGGAAAGAGCCTGTTGACCATGAAAGGAGATGAATGGAAGCACTGGCGACGCTTGTTCAATCCGGGTTTCAGTGCCGGGTACATGATGGGCTTGACGTCTGTCATCGCAGATGAAGTGGGCATTTTTCGTCAGAAACTTCTGGCCAAATGCACAACCGGACAGAGCGAAGTGTTCTTACTCGAGGATCTGACCCTGAAGATGACCTTCGATATAATCGGGTCTGTTGTGCTGTAAGTAACGTGACCTTTCATCGGAGGTTAGGTAGGAAACTCCGTGCAGCATGCTTACTTATGCGGTGACAGAGATACTCGACTTGGTCATCAGACGCGGGATCACCCTTTAGCAGCTGCTCTTCGAAAGCAGATAGAATGGACTTCCTTCCGCGAGCCGCTGAACCCTTTAGAAAAATATCTCACAATCCGTCCGCTCGTTCTCTGGCTCAACGGGAGGAAGTTGGATCGTTATCTATCTGCGGAGGTCGATAAGAGACTTGCGGAGCGTTCTGCAAATCTGTCCAACTCAAACGACACAACGCGCTCGAAGTCGATAGCTTCGCTTTTCATCGATGATTATCTTAAGGAATTGGGAGAGGAAAATCTAGGCAAGAGAGAGAACCCGGACACCACGCAGAAGATCAAACATATCATCACACCCCAGGTACGACTTTTCCTGTTTGCAGGTCATGATACGACTAGCAGCACCCTGTTGTACTGCTATTATCTCTTCTCCCAGAACCCGGAGATCATGTCTCGCACCATAGCCGAACATAACGAAGTCTTTGGAACAGACCCATCACAGGTTCAGGATAAGATTCACAAGGACCCTCAACTTCTTAACATGATACCCTACACCGTGGCGTTCATCAAAGAGGTTCTACGCATATTTGCCCCGGCCGGTGCTATGCGTCAAGGACGTTCCGACGTCCAGATAGTCGACGCGGACGGCCGCGTACTCCCCACAGAAGGTTGCAACGTCTGGACTCTTGTGCAGGCTATACATCACAACCCCAAGTACTGGAAAGATCCTGATGCTTGCATTCCTGAGCGTTGGCTCGTTGGCTCGGAAGACCTATTATATCCCCAAAAGGGCGCCTGGCGGCCATTTGAGTGGGGTCCACGGAACTGCATCGGGCAGACGTTGGCGATGCTCGAGTTGAGAATCGCGCTGGTCATGACTGTGAGAGAGTTTGTCATCAAGCCTGCGTACGAAGACTGGGATAAGCTTCATCCTAAATCCGGTATTCGTAGCGTCAAAGGTAATAGGGCGTATCAAGCAGTAAAGGGCGGGGGCGGGGCACATCCGGCAGATGGATTCCCTGTGAGGATTGGCCTACGGAATTGTTGACTAATGAATAAAAGCACGAAAGTTTGAAGCCACATTAATACTTCCTCAAGACTCGGTCGTATCTACACATAAGCATTGCTTAAAGGTTCGTCAGTGCCATCTCATGTGATAACGAGGCAGCTTTTCTCCCATTATTCGGGCCGAAGTTGTGGTTGTCTCAAGGATTAGGTGAGGTTTCCTGAGTCTCTGTCGGAACGAGGCACTTAAATGGTTTATAATATTGGCTGGAGAAGTGCTACGCGACTCCTGACGTCGGCTTATTATGTGAACTATATTTATGTAAGTGACAGAAGGATAACTGCCAGAAGACTCCTCAAAGTGGGAATGCGCTTGTCCTCGGAGACTTTTAATTGCTTTTCGGATTTTTATCTAGAACGCTTAGTCCGAGGCAAAGATGCACGGTCGAAGTCTGAAAGACCCGCATCTCAGGGGAAACGTCAACCCTGCCTTGATCGCGGATATATCCCGCTTCACACGGGGGAAACCCACATCCTTCAGAGATGGAGGAGTCGAAGGATAGGTTGACAGCGGACCACAGACGGCTCTTGAACTATAACATATGGGGTGTCTCAGTGCCCGATGATGAAAAGCTCGGCCGCCAGAGTTAAGGACCACGCATTCCATGGCGATATCGCCGGTATGCCGCATTTCGCAGTCTGCAGTCCTGCGTCCTTGAGGTGGGTTGTATCCGGATGCGCCAAATTGCGGGCTGGCTTTTGTCGAAACAAGTGGAACTGGTGATAAAACAGCCCATGGTGTCCTGTGCTGCTATCCCCGCTACATGAATCAGATAACGTCGATGTCACGAACCAATCTGTGGCGAACTCGGTGGCTACTATGGAGTTTATTGTGAGCGCTTGGTGGGCCTAGCTGCGTGGCATCACACCCGCCGGCTTGCAAGCCCAGGGAAGATTCATCTCCGGGGCCCGTGAGCTTCCCGCTTCAATGATACCCATCTGGATTCTTGCGGTAAAACGACGGACTGCACAGCTCTAAAGTTCGGCTTAGCATTATATCGCAGATCTCAGCTTGGGAGATGTCCTGATATATAAGAGCTTCATTTTCCTCCACTCGTTCGGTATCGGGAGCTTTATTCTGGTCATCAGCAGCATCGAATAACATATCTTTCCTAACACCTACAACAAAGTGTCAAGTTTCCTCCATATCATAACCATGGCGATCCAAGATGAGAAGCGCCAGGTCATCATCGTCGGCGGTGGCATCACGGGCCTGACGATGGCGTTGATGCTACAGAATCTCGGAGTTGACTATGTACTTCTCGAGGCTTACGGCACGGTAACTCCCAACGTCGGAGCTAGTATCGGCTTGTTCCCCAACGGCCTTCGAATCCTCGATCAACTCGGATGCTACGATGACATTCTCGCCAGAGGTCAGCCCGTTGAGGAGCATATTGTAAGGAACAGCATCACCGGCAAGCGCATCATGACCCGCAAGTCGAGGAGCCTCATCACTAAACGACACGGCTACCCGAACATCTTCATGGAGCGTTTCGAGCTTTTGAACGTGTTGTACGAGCACTTGAAGGATAAGAGCAGAATCTTTGTCAACCAAAAAGTCAAGAGAGTAGAGAGTCTCAAGGACAGCGCCTTGGTCTACACCAGAGACGGCTCCGTCTTTGAAGGGCAAATGGTGGTCGGCGCAGACGGCGTCCGCAGCACAACCAGACAGGAAATGTGGAGGAACGCGGACGACAACAACGACTCCAGCGCCATTCCGGCCCGCGACAGACAAAACATCCCCTGTGAGCACGCCTGCATCTTCGGCACCGCTAAGCCCACGGCCGGCGTGGGCCCCGGCCAGGTCGTCGGCGCCAGCGGCCACGGCACAGTGGCCGGCTGTATGGGCGGCCCCAGCGGCGAGGTCTTTGTCTTTTGGTTCTGGACGCTGCCCGAGGGCCAACGTTCGTACCCAATCGACGAGATTCCGCGGTTCACGGAAGAAGACAAGAAGCGTGAGTTCGGCCGCAGCGTCGACACCCTTGTCGCCGACAACGGCTTGCGGTTCCGTGAGGTTTTGAAGAACCTCGAGTACAGCGGCGTCACGGCCCTCCCGCACTTTGTGATGCGACGGTGGCACTACGGACGTATCGTCATCCTCGGCGACGCGGCACACAAGTTCAATCCGCTCGTGGGGCAGGGTGGCAACAGCTGTATCGAGTCCTGCGCCTCGCTGGTCAACGCCCTCCAGGAACAGAACATTATCGGCAAGGGTGTCTCTGCTGCGGTAAGCTGGAAGTTGTCCAGTCTGGAAACTGCGTTTGTGACTGTTGAAGAGCAGCGCGTGGAGAGGTTGGCATTAATGGTCGAGCAGTGCCAAGAAGCCATGCGCATGTCTGCTTGGGATACCTGGAAGGGCCGCTTGGTGCAACAATACGTTGCGCCCCTCCTCCCGCTCGCCAGATGGCTCAACTTCTACAGCGACCAAATTGTCGGCGGCCTGAGTTTGAAGGGTGTGAAGCCGCCTTCTTCGGGCCACGAGTGGCTCTACAGCGACGAGAAGACCGTGGAGGAGAAGGCCATGACTCTGAGCAGGGCGAGCGTCATCGCTACGATTCCGGTCGCTGCTGTGACTGCTTTCATGGTAGCGCGCATTCTACGCCAGGAAAATGGGGCTGGCGGGTCGGTGCTGCTCTCGCGGGTGATGGAAAAGATTTCTAGTTTCCGATGATGGAGTCATTGGAGACGCGGGGGGCTGAGGTTAGGGTGCTCCCTGGTGCTACACCCTCAAACAACTAGATAGCCTGTTTTTTTCTCTTTCATTACAGCATTGTTCATCACTTATACATTGTCTCCTTCGATCCTTTGTTATAACATTAGACCATCAGCAACACATCAGCGTTCAATAGTAGGATACTTGCCTCAAGTTTGATCCCGGCCCAGATCAGTGCTTGCAACATCAACCTTCTTAGCAGTGGAAGGATAAAGTGATCATGGACCTAACTCTCGACACAAGACTTACTCATTGGCCTTCACCGTTTTATCAGAGGCACATGATGTGAGAAAAGTGTTGGCGCCCGGGTCCTCGTTGCCCGATTTGACGCCGCCATAACCTACTTTCAGACCACAACGGTTCGAGGCGTTGAAATCGTATGCCGCACCAAACTTACACCTCTCGACGTCAAATGGAAGTACCCAACGGGCCATCAAGGTGGGGCAGTATATATATAAGCACTTTCTGGAGACACTCCAGACATGCTGCAAAGACCCATGGAGACTTCTTGGAGCAACACTGCGTCTCCCCCGGATGTCGCATCGTCGACCAAATTTTGCCGTCTATAAGACAATTCCATCTCAAACACACACTGAAGTAACAAAAGTACCCCGATCTCCAACAAATTACACACATTGAAACCTAACAGACTGGTAAAAGACAGATAACGGCATTGCCCTCCATCTTACCTAGCAGAGCAAAAACCGTGAAGCACGGAAGACAGTAACCACCACAATGCGCCTCACCCTAGCCTTCATCCTCGCCCTTACCCTTACAACCTGCGCCGCCGACTACATCGTAGTCCAAACCCGCTGCCGCTCCTGGGACCCAGCCTCCTGCGAACGCCAAGACAGCTTCTTTCACTTCAATGGCGGCCGGCAGTCCATCAACGCCAATCAGGGCTGCCGCAACGCGCACTCCCGAAGGCTCCTGATATCCATCTGCCTCGACTACGAGACGAAGCGCGGGCACTTCCTCTACTCGCATCAGGACATCCGGTGCCTACGGCTCCTGCCTAAGATTGTTCACCAGCGGTGCGGGCATGGGTGGTTCCGGTGCTATAGCGGGATGTGGGACGAGACGCCGTGTTTGAAGAAGCCGGAGGAGGTGCCGATGGAGGATATCGAGACGTGATGGGAAGTTTTGTACTCGTTGGATTTGTTGCTAGGGGGCTTTGGGGTGTTTCTGGGAATTGGTATTGCGTCAGAATGAATGGGATGGTATATCAGTTTGGACGGGGTGTTGGCTCAGGCGATGAACAGACTTTGTGGGAGCTTCGCCAGGACTATGATATTCAATCGGACATAATCAAGCCTCCAACAATAACCTACAAGTAGTTGAATATTAATTCGCGACTCAATTCGACCGGCCGTTGTGTATTACTTGCCGGCCCAAGCTGGATGATGCTCCACTCTTTCATCTGAAGGTCTTCGAAGGTCGTCAATACTCCTTGGGATGGGGTGAGAGGTACTTAGGTCTGAAAACCTCCAGTCCATTCATAAAAGGTCGGGGAAAGGTGGCCGAGAGGTATGATGGGGGAGTCTTTGTACTAACTTGGAAGTCCTCGAGCCACTGTCAACCTGACCTTTTGTTCGATCCCCTATCGATGGCCTTTTTTACCTGTTTTTCTTCTCTTAAATTCGTAACGCAAGACATCTCCCTTACATGTCTAAGAATTAAAGATCGTCAACAAGTAGTCATCACACACACGTGAATGGACAAATGAAAGCAGGGACGAGATGTAGATATTTATGTACCACTTGGGGACAGAGGCATAGAGTGAAACCAACGCGAATCCGCGATGTGGGTATAAGCGAGATATAGAAGACTTGGCCGCTATCTAAGGTGCGGCTGTGGCCGTGTATCGTAATGACCAAGGGAGGTTAGGAGTAGGCATCGTCGGTGGAAGATCATAACTTTGAGTCGCCCGATGAAGGCTTCTCCTCTTTCTCTACGCTCCCGGAGGCTTCTTGTGCCGTCGTAGAAGCAGAAGCCGACTCAGCCTTCGAACCCGCCGGCGACTCCTTGTCCACACCAGCAGCAGGCGCGGACGTCTCCTCATACCGAGAAACCCCACTCAGCAACTCAGCGCTCTTGGGATCCTCGTGTTTCATCTCAGCCACAGGCGCAGAAGCGTCGAAAACGATGGCAACCTCGTCGAGAGGGGTGGCGGCCCCCTGCGCCGCAAGCTGGATCTTCTTCTTGGCCTCGATCCGGAAGTCCTTTGCGTCCTGCGGTGCGCCTTCAGATCCGTTGACGGTTCTCCCCTCGCGGCCGCGATCGTCCTTGATGTCCGTGCCGATCTCGCCCCCTTGCCCCTGGATTGCCTTGGACATTCTCTGGACGACGCCCTCGGGGATGCTCTTCTGCGCGTCCTCGGTGTCGCTTCCGCCGTCTTGCCGTAAAGGAAAGCCGACTTCTTCCGTTTCCTTGGTATCCTCCGTGGCATCCCCTTCCTTTTCGTCGTCCTTGTCGTCGTCGAGCTTGAGCGCCGTGTCGACACCCTCGGTAACTCTCCGAATCTCCTCCTCCAAATCATCCTCGCCTTCGCCAGCGGCTGACGCAAGCTGCCTCTCGGCCTCCTTTTTGCCCACAATACCGCGCCAGAGCGCCTCTAGCTCGTCGCCCCAGCCAAGCAGGGCAGCAAGCTTACGAACCCCAGCATCGCACGTCCCCAACTCAACAACGTCATCCGCCCTGCGACCCATCTGTCCCACCCGTTCCCTGTTGAGCAGCAACCGCGGCACGCCAGATTTCGAAGCCTCGGCCAGGCCAGCAAAGGGGTAGACCGAGAGACTTGTCCCCATGACCACAATCAAATCAGCCACGGCGGGCAGGTGTGTATTATCGCGGAACGCCTCCGGCAGCGCCTCCCCAAAGAAGACGATATCCGGCTTCACGAGCCCGCCGCAGGAATCGCACTTGGGCACGTTTTCGTCCTGGACATGCTTCTCCATCCGGTCGGCGGGGAAGGGGTCCTTGCACTCGATGCAGCGCTGGGTGGCGAAGCTGCCGTGCGCCTCGATGATCTTATCGTCCGGCACGCCGGCACGCCTCTCGAGGCAGTCAATGTTTTGTGTAAAGTTCATCTGCAGGAGACCCTTCTTCGCGAGCAGGGCGATGAAGGCGTGAGAGACGGTGGGGTGGAATTTTCCCGGGTAGAGCTCTTTGGCGAGGTAATAGAAGGGCTCGGGGTGCTTGCGGAAGTAGGAGATGTCGAAGACGGCTTCGGCGTAGGGGAGGTTCAAGCGGGCTAAGTTGGCGTAGAGGCCGGTGCCGGGTGACCTGAAGTCGGGGACTGGGTGGTGATTGTGTTAGAAACTTGCGCAAACTTGGTCTCAATCGTCAAGGGAGGGCGCATACTGCCAGCGGCTGTGGAGATTCCGGCGCCGGTCATGACGGCAATCTTTTTCGCATCGCCGGATTTGATGTAATCAGAAATGGCCTCCAGCGAGCGCGACTCGAGCGTCTTGGGCTGGACGCTGTCGTCTAGCATCGTCGACTCCTCGTTACCCATCTTCTTGCGCGGCCGGTTGGAGTTGGGCCGGCCCTTGGGATGTTTCTCGCGGCGTCGGCGGCCTATGATGGGCAGGTTGGCGGGGTTGGTGGGTAGGGGTGGCGGGGAGAAAAAGTCAGGTCGTGCGGTGCGAGTTGCCGTCTATCTTACTGTCGAAGAGAGAGAAGTATACCAAAAGCGCCTGAGGTATTTGTCGCGTACTATAAGAGAAGCTCTAGGTTTGTGTTTCGGTCAATGTGCGAGTGTAGCCTAGAGTGGATGGATGGTAGGTAAGAGGCAGCTATCTGCCTCGCCTGCGACTCACAAAAAAGTCGTTGGTTCGCTTCGCCGTTACATCATGCGGCGACCCCACCCCCGCCATCCCTCAGCGTCGTTCTCGGGCGTTTGGAGCTCTTATCGTTATCAGATGAGCCCTACAGCGGTGGCGGACATCGCGGGCCAAGACCGGGAATACGGGCAGGTAGCTTGGAATGGCCAGTCAATGTCCATTGGGTGTAGATTCCCATCTACCTGATCATGACCTCGAATCTTGCCATCTCCCTTCTTTACTCGCAGCAACTTTTTATCTCGATGAATTTACCCGTTGTACTTTGTCAAACAGAAAACTTGAGGATGACGAGAAATTGAGGATAACTGTATTTGGTATGTGCATCTCTCTATTCTAATGGACATGTATTCCGTGCATCGACGTCTATCCCTCTAGACAACAACAAGGTAGGTATCTATCGAATCTTGTCTCTAGGCAAACGATAGGCAAACGCGATCGCAGTACCAGCAATAGCCATGACAGTCGCGGCCATATACGGCAGACCGAGCCATATGCCTCCTGCCGAGTTGCCAGCTTTCAGCAAGCCCGAAATCACCGGAGCCGAAACCAACAGGCTCACTTGTTCCACCCAGGTGATTGCCGTGTTTAGGGTACCTATCGTGTGCGGCTCGACTACGGCGTTGAGGATGGCTCGGCAAATATTTGTGTAAACGGTGCCCATGGAGAAAATGATGAGGGCTGATGTGAAAGATCAGCATATCTGGGTGATTGAGGACCGGAACCAGCCCGATACAGATGGCAAGGTAAAGAAGGCAAACATACCAGTAATTAGAAACCAAGGCGCGAATGCAATGGCGACCATGAAGCATCCGACAGCCAGGAGGATGCCGCTCATTCGGGTGAGCCAGAGATCCCGAACTAGAGGATGCACTCCCGTACGCTTGGTGATCAGCCAGCTCAGCGCGGGGAGAATGGCGAGCAGCATGACCATGTTTGTAACCGTCGAGACAGTTCCCAAGAGCGTTGCCTGCGTGTCGCAACGATTTGTCAGATAACGAACCCCGTGGTGTGTGGCGGAGACGGCGCGACATCGACTTACTTTTGCCCAAGACCAGCCCAGCAAGTTGTGCACGTATTGCGACATGATGTCTATCTTGACATACTTTACGATAACTGTGAGATTGAAGCCGAGGACGAGGGAAATCACGCTCTTGGACTTGATCAAAAAGGTGTAGACATGGCCCATGTCGTTCTTCACGGCGAAGATGATCTGCTGCTTGAGTGTGCGCTTGTCCCTCGCGTCTTCCTCGGACCGCGAGAGTGTCTGCTCGACCTCTTGATCAGCGGCGCGGCGGAGCTCTAGGGTTTCTGGGATGAAAGGCGGCAGGCATGTGCCGATGATTAAGAGGACCATGCCGACGCTGAGAGGCAGCCATGGGTTCTTGCTCAATAAATAGGCGCTGAGAGGCGCAACTACAAGCTCTCCCGCAAGCGCGATTGCGCCAATCTTGTAGTAAACCGCGGTCCTATCACACGTGAGCTTCTGAATGACTGATCTCGGCAATGGACAAATCTTACAGGCTGGAAATGGGGACGACGTCAGAGATCATGGTCCAGGTCATGGCTTGAATCATGCCTGCGCCTCCACCTATGAATTGGAAAGCTGCTCCAAACCACATGGTCCAAAGAGGGAGAATATTGGGCCACAGAACTGTCTAATGAGCAAATTTCACCGGTAGAAGAGGTATGTTCATAACCTACGGGGCAGCAGCATCCAGGCAAGCTCCAGCGTAATACCTAGCATGGCCAAAGATAGGACTGGTCGGCGGCCATACTTGTCCGCAATAACTCCGTAGGGAATCGCAGTGAGCAATGCTGCGAATACAATAATTAGCCGGCGCTGACAGTTGGGGTTGGAGGGCGGGACATACACGGGACGCAGTCAAATGAGTTTTGCCAGCCTTTAATCATGGCTAGCTGGCCTTGTACATCCGGCCCTTTGCATACATCGTCATCCTCGGCCGAGATGATGTGGTCGGGGCAGCGTTGGCGACAGATAATTTCTTCCATGAGCTGATATGAAGGCGGGATCTGAAGATAGGCGCCAACTTCGACGATAAGAATAAAGGTCATTGCCAGACCAATGACCTTTAGCTGGTATCTACGGCTTGGGGCGACTGTGGGTGGCAAGTCGTGTGACAATAACGGCGTCTCTTCTTCAGGCCTGCTTTCGATGTCGCCATTGCGGTCGTCAACCGCTTTAGTGGGTGCCATCTTGATCTTGGAGCATATGTCGTCCGTGACGACTAAAGAGTGTTTAGAAAAGACGAGGAAGCCGACAGAAGAAAGAAAGTTGTATATCTTAAGGGAGTGTGAAGAAGTATAAGTCTGTGGTGAAGCCAGAGTCTCAAACATCACCAGGCGCGGTGCCGAGGGAGGTGGATTGGTCAATCCTTCCCGGAGAGGAAGGTCGATGAATGAGATGCAAGCGTCGCGTGGCTAACCAGTCGGCGGCCTTTAAGTGTAATACGGAGGAATTGGACCCTGGTCGTGGACCGCTCAAGTTGGCCAGTCCCTGTGGGCACGCTGAACCAACGACAAATGCGAGTCAGACTGCCTGCTGGACGTCACAGAGACTCCCCTCCGATTTGATAGACATGACAAGGAAGGTTCTATGATAGCACGTTATCGTGTGCGGACCCAAACTTGCAGTGATGTTCCTCGCTGGCCTGTTATGTCTGGCGCAAGTACGTATCCGTACGGCGTTGACACTAGTGGTCGTTTGGGCTGGATCCGACCGGTTGGTAATCCAGGCGGCGCGTCCTCGCCTGCGTGCGGAGTACCGCAGCGCATGCAGTTAGTCGCGGTGGGAACGCAACGTCAAGGGCCTCGTGCGTCTTACACTCATCGGCGCAATAGAAACCCGAAGATGCAAGTTTGCTCGTTGGGTAACCTTGACGTCGTGCGTGCCCTTCCAGAAGCGATAACGATTTCGTGTGTTTCCCCCGTTCTCTCCCTCTCGGATGCGTCTTTCGGAAAGCTTTCTCCGAGGACTCTTCGATGATCAGTGGATGGGAGGTTCGTCCAAACGTCCATGACCGTAAATCTCCCATTTCGATCCGGCGAGTATTTCATGGGCAGGGGTCCCTTGGACATCTCCAGGCTTGGGACGGTGCCCAAAAGCTTGTTAGCGACTGACGTGGTGACGCGTCCAGGAACGTTGAAATAAAATGCTACCTTGCGAGGCTAAGACAGCGTTCTCGGACCGAGGCCGCTCTTATTCAATCCGTATCGCAAGACAAAACGTCTCAAGGACGGAGGAGGCGTCCCTAATGCCGCTGTTGCACGCTCCGGGATCCTTGTTGAGAGACTGAATGAGTGGTCGACATTCTGCCTGGGCGCATCGTTTGGAGAAGTCTCTATTCGACCATACGTCGCGAACAGGGTACTCAAGCCAAATTTGATGATTGTAGTCGAACAGCTGTCGTTCGTGACTGATACCGGTTACTTCCCTTCCCGCCTTCCTAGGGACACTCAGGTGGAAAGCGTTACCTACCTACCTTGGGCGTGCTACGCAGGCAAGAGCTGCGTGATGACTAAGTGAGGTGACCACCGCGGGGTGGCGAGCACCAGCCAGCCACGGCGACACTGACAGAAGCTACCCCGCCATCCCGCCGAAGCTCCGACTAAGATACCTTACGTTAGCATCAACACGTCCACAATGTCTGCCAAAGTGACCGCCACCGGCCCTCTGGTAAGCCAACACAACTGACTCCAAGCAATCTACTATTCCGTATGCCCTATCTGACCCATAGAACCGCAGGGCGAGGGCGAGGCTCGCTGGATCAAGCTCATCAAGATCAACTACGATGACCAGAACGGCAACTCCCGCACCTGGGAATCCGCCGAGCGCCGCACCCGCCCAAAGAACGGCGAGATCGACGGCGTCGGCATCGTCGCCATCCTCGAGAAGCCCACCGGCCCCGAGATCATCCTCCAGAAGCAGTACCGCCCGCCGATTGACAAGATCTGCATCGAGGTTCCCGCGGGGCTCGTGGACGAGGGCGAGACGGCCGAGCAGGCTGCCGTGCGCGAGCTCAAGGAGGAGACGGGATACGTTGGCAAGGTGTCCGAGACCACGCCGATCATGTTCAATGGTATGTAACATCTCAAAGAACTCAATTCTCTCCTTAGCTCAGGCGCAGCTGACGTCGATTTGCCTTCAAGACCCCGGATTCTGCAATACCAATCTCCGCATGATCCACGTCACCATCGACACCTCCCTCCCCGAGAACCAAAACCCAAAGGCCGAACTGGAAGAAGGAGAATTCATCGAGGTCTTCACCGTGCCGCTGTCCAACTTCTGGGCAGAGTGCATTCGTCTGGAGAAGGAAGGCTACGCCATCGATGCCCGCGTGGGGACCATTGCCGAAGGCATTGAATTAGCAAAGAAATTCAAGCTATAATGATGATGCATGCCCGAGACCTTTTATCCCCTTCATTGTGCCGCCGCAACTCATAATTTGCCCTCGCGCCGGAGTCCCTCCCAAAGAGCCACGGCCGCAAGACACTTTGCATCCCGCGCGCCCTCCCGCCACAGATCCTTCATCGGCACTAGCTTCAACGTAATCTTCTCTCCGTGATCCCGCAGCCCAGTCAGCTTGCCGCTCCACTCCTTTAATTGCTCGCGAGGGATCCTCTTCTCGTGGCTATACAGCGTCACGAACTCGTCACAGCCGCCGGCAGAGGGGTACATCGCCTCTGCTAAGCCCTCATCAGCTTCGTTCCCAGATGATCTGCCCGCGCCGGCCAGCTCGCTCAGGCACGTCAGTTTCGATTCGTGGATCTCCAAGCCCAGCTCCTCCTTAATTTCTTTTGCCGCCGCGCCTGCGAAGCTACCGCTGTCGTCGACCATGCCGGCGGGCAACTCAACAAATGACAGACTGCCGACCGGCACGCGGGGCTGCACCGTCAGCACGACATAGCGCTCATCGCTGTCGGGCGGGGCGTCATCGGGGATGAGCATCACCAGCATGCCGACGCTGGGTCCGCGAAGGAATATGCTGGCTGGGAGACCCTCTCCCGCCTCATTCTTGACATCGGCCCTCACCTTGAGGAAACCGACGCGGCCGGATCCAAAGATGTCAAAGGCCTGAACTGTGATGCCGCGTAGGCGGTAGGGGTCTTGGTGGAATGGGTGGTCTTTGCTCTTGGCTTGTAGGCTTAGGGAGTTGTTGAGGCCCTTGACCCAATCCTAGTTTGACAGTCAGCGCTTTTCCTCGTCCTTGAAGGGAGAACACTAGAAGTAGCTTCACACGTTAAATGGTCGGAAACCTATTAGTTGGTCTTCCGACAGGCCATTAGGCAGCTCGACCTGGATACCGCTGTCTTTCAGTGTGACTGTCGACATGGTTCGGGTAATGATGGCTGAATGCGCAGTTGGAATGCTTGTTCGTATGAGAGCTGATCGGAAATCATTCAGTTTTGATCTCGGGTTGAGACCACTTTGTCGAAACAGAAGCGCGGCGACTCTCATTTCAATGAGCTGGTCGTGGAGTGTTGACGATGATGAATTGATTGACGTCAGACCAATGAAGGGGATTGGCGGGGCTTCCTCCGACTTACCTTAGTGCCTGCCGAGGAGCTTTGACCGGGGTTGTGGAGAGCTTATCCCTGCACAACCCGGAGGCTCGCTAGTTGTTGATCAACGAAGGCTAAGGTACCTAGTAAGTTAAGCACATCTGATGCTCACTTGGCAAGCCTATAGCTAGGTCCCACTCGCCGTTTGAATTCTTTATTTTCCTCTGTTCTCTCGTTGTTAGGTCCTTGATCATCGCATTATTTACTTCAGACAAATACCCGCTTTAGCATCTAGCCCACGATGTGTAGAGAGGTAAGCGAGGTGTCTATTGTCCAGCTCATTCCTGCTTCATATGAAGCCCTGCGCAACGAGCGATGGTGCCACGAGTCTGAATCATCCTTACGGGGGTCACATTATCTTGACTGGAAGGCGCTGGCAGACCGGTGATTCCACATCAGATGACTAGAACTGCGCAAAGAGCCTATACATACCCCTTCAATCTCATTCCTGTCACCAGCAACAGCAGGCGCCTTCCTAGGTCGGTTGGTCAGGACAAACTGGCTGGGTGGTGGAATGGTTAAAAGATCGACAATACCCCCTGACAGCCTAATCGACCGGCTACGAGTTCGAGTCCGCATACGATCCCAGCATGAGCACTATAATAATCGCCAGGAGATGTAGCCATACCGGTGGTGAACTTCTTTTTTGCGTGCGTGTAGGTATCGTTGTGACGAAGTCTGTCCTAAGGTAGGTAAGCTTCTCGGCAGCATCAGCAGAATAAGAGAGAGAAGACCAAATGTCGGCTACACGAGAAGCCCGGAGACCAAGAGAATCAGTCCAAAGGTTTGTAATCGTCAATGCTTTTCCTGCCTGGATGCTGTACATGGCTACATATGCAAGTGGAACATTCCCCATAGACATATTTCGTGCAGAAAATTTACCTCAACTCCAACAACCTTTTACATGTTCACGTTCGCTGGACCACTGGCCTCCCTCTTGGCTGATTTATCCCAGGAAATTTTTCAAGTTCCCGCCAATGTTTTTTAAATCCAACAGGAACGTGTCGTGTCCAAAGAAACTCATCTCCTCGCTCAGCTCATAGTGCGCAACGTTCCTATTGCCCGCGAGCTTCAATGCCTCGGCCACTTCCCTCTGCTGCCACGCGGGAAAGAGGATGTCACTCGCCACACCAATCACGAGAGCGGGAGTGTCTCTCAGAGGCGCAAGGCCCGCAATGAGGTCTTCAGGCGGCCTGGAGGACACCTCGACGGACTGATCGGCCGTGCCGGCGTTGGATTCTGGCTGCTCCACGTAGGGCTTCTCGGGCAGCGTAAGACTGCAGGCGGCGTCATTGCGCGCGGGCGACTCGCCAGACTGCAGAAGCTTCTCGCGCTCTGCTCTCCTCGCGTTGGCAGCGAGCTGGTTCTCCCTCCCCAAGTCGAAAAGATCCATCGCCTTGCTGACATAGAGCAGACTATTAGGATCGTACGTCAAGCAGAACTTTTCTCCGGCGTGATCGAGGTACGTCTCGATCAAGAAATCAGGGCACAGCGCAGGCGGCTTGCTCGGGTCCGCCCTCCGCCTGCCGAACCTCTGCTCCCACTCCGGTCCCGACCGGTACGTGACGGTCGCAATCTCGCGCGCGAGCTTCATTCCCGCGTGCGGCGGCACCCTGCCGTAGTAGAACCCTCTGTTCCAGTTCGGGTCCATCATCAGCACCTGCCGCTGCGTGTGGCGCATCGCGATGCTGTAAGGGTGTGACCGGGCGCAGCCGCTGATGGAGACGATCCGGCCGACGCGGTCCGGAAAGAGGACGCCTGCACCGAGCGATTGCATACCGCCCATGCTCGAGCCGACGCTGGCGTAGAGCTTGTCTACGCCGAGGCCGTCGAGGAGGCGGAACTGCGCGCGCACCATGTCCTCCATGGTCAAGATGGGAAATCTTGTCGCGTACCGCTGTCCGTCTGCTGGGTCGATACTGCTCGGTCCTGTTGAGCCATAGCAGCCTCCTATTACGTTTGTGCAGATGACGTGGTATTTATCGGTATCTAAAGCCAACCCCGGTCCGATGAACTTCTCCCACCAACCGGGGTTGGGGTTGCTCTCTGTCGAATGCGCGTGAGACGACGCCGAGAGGCCAGTGTGCAAGAGAATGACGTTGGACTTGTCGGCGTTCATCTTGCCCCACGATTCATATGCGATGTCGAATTCAGGTAGAACACCGCCCCAGTCGAGCAGGAGAGGGTCCTTGCAGTGGTATACTTC
The DNA here is from genome assembly GCF_030869225.1 of Colletotrichum abscissum. Lineage (NCBI taxonomy): Eukaryota > Fungi > Ascomycota > Sordariomycetes > Glomerellales > Glomerellaceae > Colletotrichum > Colletotrichum abscissum. Next base: position 46,211 of record NW_026850517.1, read on the forward strand.
TGTCGCGCCGGCGGTATAAGACGGCTCGGGGCCGCTCGATTCGTACCGTGCTTCGAGGCTCGCGGATCGGTTCTCGAGAGCGTCAAGGCATGGAAATGCCATTGCCGGATTTGACGCATCGCCGGGGCTGTTCGAAGCCTTCCGCGCCGGCTTGGAGTGGAACTGGTGGGCGCATTGTCGGTTGCCAAGAGGAGCTGCCGCCGCGACTTTGGAGCTCCGGAAAACGGAGGGAGCTTGGACGCGCGATGCTGGTGCGCGGGCCTGGCGAAGGGCCTGCGAGGCGATTCTTTGGCACTTCATCACAACAAATACTGACAGAAAATTGGCAATTGGAAATTATGAAAGGTCCAGGACCGTCTTTCAGGTCACTTGCGACAGAAATATCGACGCCATCGGCTCTCGGTTTGTAAGCGGGAGCTCCTCCGGTGACGACCCATTGTCCTCAGTCAGTGGCCAACGATGGTGTAATTTCACGTGATACTGACCGATAAGGACTCCTTATCGCATCGAGCAGGGGTCCTGTCAGTGACATTTCGCAACCCCACCATCGGCTCCATATCCCCACTGACGTCAATTTAAAGCTGCAGGCCTCCGTGCACCGACCCCGAAATGAACCTTTGGAGTTGCCATGAGCTGACGTCGCCTTCCCACGTACTTAGGTACCACAACCACAAGATCCCTACGAAACCGGCGCCTTCACATCTTCTTACCCCTCTTCCCACCATTCCTCTTTCTGAGTTCCCCAGATATCCCTCCTGTGTATCCGTACATGTCTTTCTTCTCCCAATTCCAACAATACGCCGGAACCTTTGCAACAGTAGCAGCCGGTGCCATCATCGCTAGAGCCGTCGGCATCATGCAATCAGACACCCGAGGCGACCACTCAGGGCCAAGCCTGCAGGAGCCCGGGAATTACAAGCCCTCGCACGTCGATGTCATCGTTGTCCGCGTCATGCTCGAAAAGGCCTTCAACTTCCCTCCCGAAATTCTAGACCTCGTCATCGACCAGGCCGAATACTGGCCGCATTCCGAAGCCAGCATCTATCACGCAGTAACTCCCCTTCGCGATGCCCTCCGTGTCGTAGGCACCACCGGAGACGAGAACAAGTTCATCCTGCGGTGTCCCCCCATCGGATTTCTCGACTTCAAAAAGGTCGGCCCGGCATTCAAGACCGCGCCGCTGCCGCCCAAGTCGGGCGATGGGTCCCCCGTTACGGAGCCGCTCCGCAACCTGACGCTCCTCGAACCCACCTCAAGCCCCACCGAGATCGTCTCCGAAGCCCCGAGAGAATACTTCATGGGGTCCATGAAGGCGCCGCCCACTCTGACCCACCCGGTGCGGAAGATCGTCTTCAAGTTGCGGAGTAAAGATCAAGGTTGGGGTGGTGGACACGGTGATCGTGGGTCCTATCGAGGATCTTGGTCCTGGTTCGAGGCTGGCTTGGAGAAGTTCGACAAGGAGCGTACCTGTAAGCTATCCTTCTGCTCATGGAACGAAACCCTGCTAAGCACTAACGAACAGGTGATGGATCCTGCAAGATAGCAGCGGAAAGCTCGGATAGCGAGTCCGAAGAGGCACCCGTCATCAGCGAAACGAACCTGTGCACCTGCGGCCTTCAGTCGATATATCCTCCCGTCCTAGCGACCGCCGACGGGAAGCTTGCCTACTCCCATGCTATGCACCCGCTTGAGAACCTCAAGATACAAACCAACAAGACTGCCAACAGGGACTTTATGGACCATGAGGTGGTATGGTCTTGGACCGACGACATCCACCCGGAGTCGCCCGAGGCCGATCGGCTAGCTGAGATAGGTCGGGGCAAGGGCACAGGGACTGGAAAGTTCGTGCGCAATTTGAAGCTGGGAGATGTGGTCACGGTATGGGGCAAGGCGAGGTTCGGTGGCTGGGCCAACTACGTGGAGAGCGTCAAGGTTGAGATTTACTGGGCTGTTTGAGAGACAGTTATTGCAGCGTTTACGATCCGCACCGGTCTGTATACTATTCCACCTAATATTCATGTTTCATGACCACCGAAACGTAATTGTCGCCGCGCACAGCGATGCCTCTCAGAAGGTTTGCCATGAAGTAGTACCCGAATGAGAGCCTGTATGTGATATTTATGCCTTGCCAGACCGTACTTCAATACCCTTCATCCAGCACCGTAAGCCCGTCGTAACCCGACTTCAAGACCTCAGTATCCACAACGAAGACTGCAACAAGCACCGCACGAGTCTCGCTGCTAGGATTTTCTCCCACTGTATGATGACAGCCGGGCAGCTCCATGAAGCTTTCCCCCACCTCGTATACCTTGGGCGGATTCCCGTTCATGCCACTGAGAAGCTTGCCCTCGATGACATGGACCACAACAGTGGCGCCCGCGTGTCGGTGGGGAGGAGTGGCACCGTTGGGTGGGTAGGTTACTTCGAGGCCAACTATGGATTTTCCCTCAGCGTTTGCTAGTTTGTAGTCATATAGGACTTTGACTGTTTCGCGGGGTCGAGTCATGCTTGAGTTCATCAGTATTAACACATGTAAAAGGTCTTTGTATCGTTTAACTGACCTAGCTGTCGGTCTCTTCGATTCGATGTATAGGATGATTTATTTAAAGTGTTGAATTTCTTTCTCCTGATCGTGCGACTCAAGTGAAAACAACTAGATTGGTTTGAAGACAGTCGTATTAAATAAATTGAGCACGAGCGCCGGACACAATGAGTGAAGTTCCCGCTAGCTCATCCCATTCTTCCATTTTGCAGAAGCCCGACCCGGGTCGCCGCCGTTGGGGAAGTGGATACCCGAGTTCATGGATACCCGGGGCGGGTGGTACGTACTTGCGGGTACCCGCAAGCGCCGTCAACGAATTCCCGCCCGAACGGGTTCCCGGGGGGAGCATCAGCGAATGCCGAAGAGATAAAGCAAGCAGAATCGTACCCGAATTCGCAGGTGAAAACAATCGCACAAGCTACCTTACGCTATATAACGAGTGCTTTTCTGTAGCACGGAAAAGCAATTTACACGTAACGCACCCGCCTCTCGTTCCTCCCCCCATCAGCGGCACTTCACTCGCCTCACAACAACCCCAGCTCTGAAAGCACAATGACGAATAAGATGAAAGCAGTCCAGATCATGAGCGACAAAAACTCTCCCAAAATCACTCTCAATACCGATATGCCAAGGCCCACGCTTACTGACGCCGAGATCCTGGTCCGGGTGCACGCTGCTGGGGTCACCGGCGATGAACTCGGCTGGCCCGAGCTGTACGAAACCGCATCCCGGATCCCCGGCCACGAGCTATCAGGAACTATCGCCGAACTCGGCCCAGATTACACCGGAAACCTTTCCATCGGCCAAGATGTCTACGCATTCACATCAGCAGACCGTGGGCAATGCCAAGCTGAATACGTTACATGCTTGCCAGGCGAGGTTGCTCCGAAACCGACTTGCATCTCTTATGTTGAGGCCGCAGCACTTCCGATTCCAGTCTTAACGGCATGGGAGGCTGTCGTCGACCATGGGAAGATTAATACAGATATGACTGTCCTAGTCACCGGGGCCTCTGGTGCCGTTGGCGTCCTTGCGGTTCAGTTGGTTGCCCAGCTTAGCGGCGCTCGTGTCATTGCGCTGGCTTCACCGCGACATCACGAGAACTTGAAGCAGCTAGGTGCCGAAGTCTTGGACTACAATGACCCAGGCTGGACCTCCACAGCCGGGGGTGTGGATGTCGTCATAGACACAGTTGGCGGGAGTATCCTGAGCGATGTATGGAAGGCCGTGGCGGTGGACGGGATGATCATAACTGTTGCTGATCCACCGCCTCCTTGGGCATTCGGAGGCACGGTACCGGAAGAGTCATTTGCGCGACCTGGAGTTCGACACAAGTACTTTATTGTATCTCCCAATGCTGAGAGGTTGTGTAGGGCATCTGAGATGGTTGAAGCGGGTGCCTTGAAAGCTCTGGCGGTGAAGTCATTCCCTTTTACAAAGGCGAAGCAAGCTTGGGAGTGTGCCCAACAGAGGGGTAGAGGTCATAAAGTCGTCGTTGAGTTTTAGTAGATATACACACACTGGAATCTTGTTACTTAGCAGCATCATGGAAGATCCAATTTCAAGAGTGCCAAGTCTTCCCCTACACAATTAGCTGTGCGACGTGGACACCCAATGCTTTCGTTGATTTCTCGGTCGAGGACTCCCACTAAGTTTCGCATGAAAATCCTCTAGCGAAGTTTCTTTTTGACACTGCCCTCATTGAGGTCATTCTAAACGTAACTAAATGTCACTTTGCACCCAATGTGAAAGCTGCGAACTAATACCCTCCATGTTATACCAGCCGCAAACATCATCCATGGTACCCAGCGAGGCGAACACCTCACTCTCGCTGCTTGACATACTGGTCTGGGAATTCGAATTCCCCGCATCGCCTTTATCAGTCACGGCAAGACTTCCGGCAGTATCTGTGGCAGTCCTCTCCCCATTCAGCCTGGGTTTGAGTCCAAGTACATGCTGAGCAATCGTCTGGATCTCCCGTACGTTCTTTGCTGTTCTGGGCCACACTTTCCCCAAAGTCTTGAGGCAACCGATCGTCATCCGGATCTGATCTCGCGCGACAGCGAGCTCTTTTCCCTTGAGTAGAAAACTGCAGGCCGATAGCAGCGCCAATGTACCTTCACTTACCATACAGGTGGTGAATGGAGTGTGATGGAATCGTTCGGTTGGTAACGCCAACAGCCTCACCTGTGCTTGCACCGCCCGAAGAACTCGGACGGTGTGCACATTGACAAGCTCTGTCTCGGGATTCTCTTGAGGAGGCTCCCTTGCACAGCTAGAGATGTCCTCTACGGTATTGAATCTCAGGTCTGATAGAGGTCGATGTAGACCGATGGTTGCTCTGATGCATCGGACGAGTGTCAGCTGAGACATGCTCTACAAGAGATTGAGTACTTCACCTTACACGTTAATCAAAAGATGAGCTTGGAACATGAGCTCATCAATCTCTCCAGTCTTGGACATGATATGGCGACGATCTTCTGGCAGCAGTAATGACCAGCCGTCGATGATTGAGTCTGCTTCTTCAATCATACGCATAGAGTCCTCTCTGGCGAACAATTTCGGTGTCGTAGATATTGCCAGGGCAGCGCATTTTACAGCGCCGATGAGGTATGCAAAGGAAGAGTAGGACGTGTCCTCCGAACCGAACTCGCGGAGGTCGAACTCTTCGAGAGTCTGCGGTTCCGGAATATCCTTTGATTTGTGAGTTCAGTGCGAATGATCCCTGAAATTTTTTGGGCAGGAATAGCAATTACCCCAGATTCGTACTCTGACTCCGTGCAGGGTAGTTCTACGCTTGAGTCTACCTCCACGACTGCGAAGTTCATTGTTCCGAGAGTCCCAGCGTAGTAAGCATCGATGATATACAGCATCCACCACGTCCGCCTCCAGCATTCCATCAACACAGGAGACTCGGCTCCATGAGTTGCTGCGAATTCCTTTTGGAACATTTGCAGGTCGAGGACTAAACGGACTGCGAGGTCCATCTGATGCTTGGCCTCGGTCTTGTGGCTGTACCAGAACAGGGCTATGGAGTAAAGTAGCCGGCATTGCACAATCACCGGGTCGTTCGGCGCCGGCTCAGAAAGTCGACTTTCGACGTCATCTTGAAGCTCTGAAGACCATTTTCTGGCAGCGTAAATGTGTCCTACAAGATGCATAGTGCTTATCAGTGGTCTGAGTCGTTCTATCCAGTTAGGATCTTGACGAAATCTCGTAAAGTGCTCCTGCGGTAGGAGAAACGGGTGGAGTTTGTGGAAATTAGTGTAATATGCGTTTATAAGTGCGTCATTCTCGAGATCATCTGGTCGTATAGTCGAGTTCGCGGGCGGAGCCGATGCAGGGATTTGATTTTCGAGACCAACATCATCGAAAATACTTAAGTCAAGGTTCAGCTCAGCGAGAGAGTCTTGACCGAATATCTGTGAATCTGTTGATTGCTGCGATGGGAGACTCGTTGGTGACTCGGAACTGCTATTGCCGACACAATTTGCGACGGCAAGGCGCTTTCTTCGTTCAGCAAGCGCTACACGATCCAAGCCGCCCCGGCGTGATGGGGCATATTGGCAGTCCTTCGCGGCGGTAGCACATCTGTCGCAATGAGGTCGTTTTCCGTCGCACTTCAAGTGTCTCGAGCGGCACGGCAGACAGGCTACCGAGGAGCGAGATGCTGCACCGTTCGAATGAGCGGGTGCGACAGGGACGGTCATCGGTGCATGTGTCAGCGGGTCTGTGAAGTTGAAGTTAGGACGAAGTACGGGTGTCCGCCGGCCGTTTTGACGGCTGCGGGGACTCGGGTATTCGGGGACCCGTTGTAAGTCAATAGGTTACCCGATGTAAGCCGGCCGCTACATTCGCGACAAAGCCGTGGAGCTAAGCAGATTAGCGTGAGAGAAGTCAGCGACGGCGCAACAGGAACCCACTGAGAGGAGATGGGAAAATAATGTGTTAGTACAAGCACGCGGGAACAGGGATATTCATAGTAAGTAATCGTATCTAGCATTGAACAGGAGGTGTTGGTGAAGTCTGATGCTGGCAGCAGTGCATACTAAGAATCTGCGGACTGCGACAGGTTTGAGATTGAACAAATACATATAACCCATACAATCTCACTCGCATGGCAGTTACTATCTTGTCAATTCAGCCGTCCACGGCAAGTCTCAATTTCTAGCAGTTACTCATACAAATATGTCCGGCAGGATTGTCGTCATTGGGGCCGGGTTCGCAGGTGTCTGGAGTGCCCTTGCTGCCAAATGTCTTATCAACGTCCACAGCCAGACTGAAGCATTCAAAGTCAATGTCATAGCTCCACAGCCATATTTTGTCATGCGATCACGACTCTACGAAGAGGATTCGTCAAGCATGAGCTAGGATCTCGAACCACTATTCAAGGCATCCGGCATCAAGTTCATCCATGGCAACATCGATGACATCGATGTCCAATCCCCTACAGTCTCTTATAGGTCCAGCACAGGCACAGAGCATCTTACCACATATGACCGTCTAATTCTTACCGCTGGAAGCTCGGTCATACGCCCAGAGCAAGTCTCTGGACTTGCGCAGCATGCGCATGATGTAGACTCGCTAGAAGGCGCACTCAAGCTCGAAACGCACCTCAACAGCCTTGGCGCCTACCCACCCACTTCCTGTAACTGTTTTCTTGATCTTGGCGCATGGGGTGCCGTTATTACGGGTGGCTGGGAAAGAAAAGTGCGACTGACAGGGAGCTGGCGAAGCAGGCTAAGATGTAAATCAATCAGACGTTGATATATACGCCTGAGGACTGTCATCGGGCGCTAGAAGCGGCCACACCCGTCGGACCTGACTATGACGAATTATTCAAGAAAATCATGGAGGCCGTTCAAAAAGGTTTGATTTCGTGAGTCGATGATTTGTGTAGAATCTAGTGCTTCAATCTTGTGAACCGGCCTGCATGTATCGTCAGGTAGTGATAGCGTATGATTGTTCGAAGATACATGTAGTCTTCATCCTAAGTCAATCTTCGTGCGAAGAGTCCATATGCATTTGTGCATACGCCTTAAAGATGTCTCAAGTGGACTGCGAGAGTCGAAGAGGGGTATTTGATATGATTGCTACTCTTCAAGCGGATGCCAGATCCCTGGAATATTCCATTGTTAAGCAACGGATGGCATTGCCGAAAGGATCTTCAACTGAAAGTACAACCTTTAGAGATCTTTCTCCACCTCATCCGCAATCTCATTGATCTGCTCAACAAACTTTTCCACCTCAGTGATGAAGGCCGAATGTCCACCAGGATTTCTCAGAACTCTCTTAAGCGTCGGGATCGTCGAGATGATTTGCTGTTGTGTGGCTGGAGATATCGTCTGGTCTTTCTCGCAAAGGATGTAGTAAACGGGAACCGTTAGCTCCTCCGAACCGACAGACACCGGACCCAAGAGAGCCTCTTGTGACTGCGGCAGCAATGTCGCCATGCACTCATCGGCTAGCTTGTCGCCCATGTCAGGGCCGTAGAACGCGACCTTGGCCTTGGCGTTTGCCATCACCAGGCCATCAGCAATATCGACAATATCCAAGCCAGGGGGAAGCACGCTCAGTGCGCTGGCGCCAGCCTTAGGGGGCATGTTGGCTGTAACGAAAACGATGGCTCGGATGCCGCCCTTGAGACCCTGAGCTACTCTTTCCTTGACCGAGTAGCCTTTGGCTGCGATGGTCAATGGGCTTCCGCCATATGAATGCGCCAATGCAAGGAACTCTTTGCCCTGTTCCAGGTAAGGGGCAAGTTCGGCTTGGATATTCCGGGCATCATCGTCAACGGTGATCTTGGGATCGGTCCCAACACTGGGATGGCGGACAGCAACAACTGGAGAAAACCCGGCCTTCTCGAGCCGAGCTTTGGCGAGGTCAAAACAAGCGGGGAGGTGGAAGCCCCCGTGGGCAAAGACAATACCCAAAGATCTGGATGCGTGTGATACTGCTGCCATTGTGCTTTCAAGCCACGTTGATTTCTTTGGTGATGGTTGGTGTGATTTGAATCGAGAACGTGTCTTTGGAACTTTTACAATTCAGTTCCTGCAAGTGTTCGGTCTTGTTGCTCGGGCAGACAAATCTGACTCAAGATTGAGATGCGAGGGAAATGTTGATCATCTTATGGACGGGTCCCAAACTTCCATTAGTCTTAACCTTGTAGACGTGGTGGGACAGGAGAGTCGCTTAATGATCCGTTGCAATGTGGCATTTCTTCAAATGGACGAAACCGCAGTAGCGACCGCCTTCAATTATGGGGATAACGCGAGAAACTACGCCCAACCATTGATAAGGGACCGCTTTCAACTAGGTGTTTTTTAAACGACCAATAGCCTCATCTTTGATGTGTTCCTCTAGCTCTGGTTCGCGACCACTTAGATGAGATCTGTTAATCAATCAGGAAACACCGAGATTCTAGGGACCGGCCAGATAGATAATAACTCTGGCAACGCCAGAAGTTGTGGGTAAAATTCCTGAAAAGATAGCATTTGCTGTTCCGAGCTTTGAGAAAGAGAGTTTGCTTGACTCGGGATGAACGATTACATGCGGCATCGTGAAGATTTATTGTGGTGCGGCCCACGGATCGCGGCATCGTGACGAATGGAGTCAAGGGTGAGAGACATGGGTCCCAGGTACCGGATCGAACGGCGCAGCTCCGCGCGCAACACCGGTATGATTTCGGAATTATACTCGCTAACAGCGCAGTTCAGCAAAAGAAAGGTCCTTTTCCGATTAGTTTTCAATTTCAATCTGTGCTAATGATACGTTTATATCATTTTTACTTACAAAGTTCTCACCGCTCCTTGACAGTGCTTCCCGCTGGCATTCGGCAAACTCCCTTCCCGACAGACAAGTTGTGCTAGGCCCGTCACAAAGCACGATATGTCGGACGTCACATATTCTTCTGCAGAAAATATTGCAAGGGTTCTAATTGTGCCTCATGCTGTTTTCAGTGTTCTAGCAACCGTCTTGGTTGGCATGCGACTCTATGTCACGAGAGTTGTAGCCAAGTCGCCATGGACTTTCGACGAACATGTCGCCATCGTAGCACTGGTGAGAGGGCCCGTATACCAAAGCACTTGTAGCGTTGAGAGCGTTCTGTCGCTGACAGATGAATATACAGATTGCCAATCACATAATGCTGATTACTGAAGGGATCTGTAAGTTATTGTTTGCAGTTCACGCGCAAATCCTACTATCACGGCCCATAGTCCTCTGCGCCTGCCCAATCATCGCACCATTGTACTGACAAAGCTTCGCAGCGGTAGAGTACGGTCTCGGAACAGATGTCAATCAAATAGTCGAATTATATCCAGGTGGTGTTTCAGCATTCTTGAAGGTATGGCATATCGCTCTTTGAGAGAACAATGAGGACATGTAGCTACCACAAAGCTTTCCCACGAATGTGCGCCAACTGCTGAATATTGACTTACAATTTCATAGTGTATCCTCGTCTTGGAAATTCAATATGCTATTGCATGTCCGCTGTCCAAGATGGCAGTCCTAGCGATGTTCTACAGGATCTTCTCCGCATCCAAAATGCTTCGGTATAGTACCTGGGCTATCACTGCCATGCTTGTTGGATGGTGTATTGCCGTTATTATGGTCAGCAGTAAGTCGAGCTCACAATGAGGCAAAGACGAGTCAGAGCGATTTGGTATTGACGCCGCTGCATAGTCTTTTCTTGTACCCCGATCCCTCGGTTTTGGGATCGAACCATCCCTGGAACATGTATCAACTCGAGCAATTTCTTCATCGGAATCACAGTTCCGAACATTATCTTTGACATCCTTACGGTCGTGCTCCCCATTCGCGAAGTCTGGGCACTACAAATGGGGAGGGAGAAAAAGCTTGCCATCAGTGGTGTCTTTCTCTTAGGAGGCAGGTAAGTTGACTCAACCCTCGCCGTGAAGCCACAAAGCGACAATGACCAACACGATTTGTTCGAACAGCGTCGTGCTCGCATCCGTCGCACGTCTCATTCTATTCGCCATCTATCGTCCTGGCCAAGGGACCACTGGAAACAACATTAGTCAAACGGTCATTATACCTCACGCTGCATCCGCCGTGGAGACTTGCCTAGCTATAATTGGAGCCTGTCTCCCGCCATGCGCACCGCTTTTCCGGCGTTGGCTTGGTGGAGTTGTTAGCGTCGTTAGTTCGGGGGAACGGTATGGCTCCCGCTCAGCCAGGAAGAAGGGGCCTAACGGACAGGGGAAGTCCTCGGCCTCTAAAAACTTCAACACTCTCGTCACAATTGGCAAAATTTCCAACCGCGGCGGTCATATGAAGCGATCGAAAAAACAGGATGATCTTGACGGCTCCTTCGAGCGCCTTGAAGACAGCAATAGCCTGCAGGGCTCTACTGATGGGTTGTACGTGAATGGCAATGGCGCTGCAAAGAACGAAGGCGGTATTCACTCCGAGAATGGCATCCATGTCCAGCGAGATGTTTGCGTCGAACGCAGTGGTAAAGTCACGTCAAGAGATGTTAAGGACTGGGTTGTGGGCGACATACACTTAGATGACATGCCCGCTCAAGGTGCATCTTCTAAGCAACAAGTGGGCCTTGCTAGATAGCGGTCACGCTGCAATTTTCAATATATTATCATCTTCAAAGAGGAATTAATGACACATTCTAGTGAAAAGTTCCTCGAAGTTGGAACTAGTATGAAACCATGAGTATTGATGTTTTTGGATGCGAGCTGACATGTATAGTAGTCATTCCGCATTCGCGGGCCGGACTTGAAACCTAGCACAACCTCTTAAGTCCGTTCCGAGGCACAACTCTTCTCAGCGATCAACGGCCATCAGCAGACTAATGTACTTGGAGAAGTTCGGCTAAGTTTAACTCCATCGGATGATGCGACCTACTCATCATTTGGGACGAAGCTGGATGCTCGGGGTTTACGCGGGGTTAATGGCAAATTGAGTGAGGGCAGAAGCAACACATGTACGGATCACCGCTGCTTGGTAACTACTACCTAAGGAAATATGGGGGGAAGTATAAAGCTGATTGAAAGTCCCACGGACGAACTGTAGATATTTGCTGTTCTTCTCAGAACACAACTGTTCACCCTTGAGCGCGAAGTTCCATCGCAGCAGCTATCGACCCCTCCCCAAACCAATCATTCATCTGCGACAATGGCTCTCAAATACAACAAACTTGCAGGCAAGCATGTTCTCATCATAGGCGGGTCATCAGGCATTGGTCTAGGCGTCGCAGAAGCTTCTCTCGCTAGCGGGGCAAACTTGACAATCTCGTCTTCATCCATAGCCAAGCTCACTGCTACTGTCACATATCTGCGAAATGCCATCCCATCTTCTTCGCAGCAGAAGATTCAGAGTTTCGCAGCCGATCTCTCTGGACCAGATGCCGAAGCCAACATTGAGGCTGTCTTCAAGCAGGCCGGCCCCATCGACCACGTCGTCTTTACGGCGGCAAACACGCCTTCCTTAATCATGCTTCAAGACGTCACACCCGGTCAGATTGTTTCTGCCTGTCAAATGCGTTTCGTTGCGCCTTTGATGGTCGCCAAAGTAGCAGAAAGATATCTGCCGAAGAGCAACGAATCATCCTTCACTATCACGAGCGGTAGTGCTGCGCAGAAGTCGACGCCTGGCTGGTCAGTGATCTCTTTTCTTGCTGGTGGGCTGCAAAGTGTAGTCAAGCAGCTAGCAGTAGAATTGAAGCCTCTGAGGGTCAATGTCGTTGCTCCTGGATTCGTTGACACTGAACTTTGGGATGGTATGAAGTCGGATGAGAAACAGTTCATGGTCAAAGCTGTGGAAGAAAAAGTCCCGACGGGGCGATTTGGTACAGTTGAAGACGTGGCCGAGGCATACATTTGGCTCATGAAAGACCGCAACGTCACGGGGACTGTAGCGGCGACTGACAGTGGTGCTCTTGTTGTGTAATGGTTTGGCAAGAAGTACAACGAATTCGCAAGAATCATACGAAACTTTGGTATAACTTATAGTCCTCTCTCATGAGAGCGTAATGTGCAACTCAATTCCTCCAATCACTGCCCGAAGTAATTGTTCTCAAGCGCTCTGATCATTTGGTTATTCATGTAGAACCAACTGCTCAACTGCGATCCATAATCATCCGCCTCCATCAGATAATGCTCAGCTACCGATGAAGTAGAGCTTAATGATGGAACAATGGATGAAGGGGCTTCCTAGTTTGATTATAGAATCAGGTTTCATATGTTCAGATGCGAATACTCAAGGTGGCGATCGAATTTACAGATATGAATGTCTAAACAGTCTTAGATTTCGAACCTTGTCTCGAAAGTAACTATCGATGGCATCGTATCATACAGTTTACTGCAGGTGATCCCAGTCGCCGCACTGTCCCTTGTTCTTCTGACAGTAAGGCCAGGGGTTTCCAAAGTGTAGGCAACGGTACTTCGTTGAAGAGGTAGAATCCGCTAATGAATTGAGTTAGCCGTTGAGTGACAAGAATGAAGGAATAGTGATTAGCCGCTCACGCATGCAGTACACAGAAGCCCCGGATCCCGTGTCACACGGGCAGCAATCACGATTCTTAACACATTCGGCTAGATAATCATACGTCAGAATGCTTGAAACCTCTCTGGGAAATACTTTTTCTTTTACCGTTGAGATGCCGGTAGTGTTGAGGGTCCGGCTGAGCGCTGGCAAGAGCTACTAGTATAGCCAGAACGATGCTTCCAGCGAACTTCATCTTGGCAGTTGCTCTGGTGTGACGGTATTACTGAGGGGACTTGAGAAACCGACCTAGAGTCTAGGGATTAAGGCTAGTGGTCCTATAATAGATGGATCATGATGTCTGCGATCAAAGAGGATTAAGTATTCATTCCCTTTCTCGTAGACCTGTTGTCAATGTGTCTTTGTTGAAGGCAAGAATACCCGTGAGTTCCCCACGATCATTCGGCATGACCGGTATGGCAGTATGGGGTTCATATAGGAAGCTTTTGTAAGAGAAATGTCTGTTAGATTGTAAGTCAGATCCTAGCTTACCCTGTCGGGGTATTTTGCCGACTCCTTGGGCGCAGTTGGCTGTATAGTATAAAACTAACTAATAGACTGTGAGGCTAAGATTATGCAGTAAAGTTCCCGGAAGCCATCACGCTTTGTCCACCGATATTGCCTTTCTCACTAGGGAAGTTAACTACGACTTGAAAGAAATATCCCCAGCAGCTTGGCAGAGCTGAAAGATCCCGTGAAACCGTTATAATTGGGATTACGCATAGAGTCATGTTGTGAGATTCTAAATACAATTTGCACGTCACCTTTCAGTCGATCAATGTTCAGGAGACTGCAGTTGGAGAATTGTATGGTAGCCTTGTGCGCTCAAGGATTATTCCTAGCGTGCAAAATTCATTCAAGCTCAATTTGACCTGAAATTCCCTACAGGACTTTGAACCTATGTGAATGAATCCTGGAGGGTGTTCTAACTAGGTATTGACTTTGGAACTGGCAGTCTTGGCCACTTTTGCTACTACGTCTATTCCCGAAGTCGCCGGCCCGGGAATCGAACCCCGAAATTCAGTTGTTGACCGCTATTCCCGAAGGAAAGCCGGTGATTTAGTAAGTATCTTTCTCCTGACAAGATGCTGGGGAGCGGGTCGGTGTTTTGGGATCGGACTTTTGACCAGTCCCCCCCAATTCAGTTGAGCTTTCCTGCGTAGGCTCGGTAGCGAACACGAAACTTTATCCCCAGTAACTATCGAGAAGAAAAGTTTCCTTAGTTTCCATACTCTTGCTCCAAATGTAGATGTTCGCTATAGTATTGTCAACATGGGTACCATCGAATCAGTGCAAGGATTACGCGACTATTCTGCTACTGCGCCCTGTTCCAAAATTTTGATCGCTCGCTCCTTGGCTTGGAGAGCTAGCCTAGAGATTTGCCGGAGGAAAGTTTCTACGGCGATATTGTAAGCGGAATCGTTGAGGAAGAAATAAAAAAAAGGAATCATCAAGTCGGCAATCCAACTTTCTGCAGTCTGTGAACGGCTATCCTGTTCGTTATTAAATTTTATCAGCTCTCGGCCTTCGCGAATGAACTCTCGCGGATACGCCGAAGATAGTATGCACTGCCTCTCATAGAAAAAGGCACCTCGTACTGCCGCGCTAAAATTCTGCTGCCCTATGAAAGTCGAGTGATGCCCACTAGTCGGTGTTCAATGAGTCTAGCATTGAAGCTTGACATAGACAGAGTCTTGTTTTCGGCAGGATTTACGCAACATATTCGATATTATGGCGAGTCATGACAAAAGCCAGCAGGCAGACAGGTCGCAGAATTAGACCTTTGTGTTCAATCCGCGTGTAAGTGACGCAAAACTTGAAAGGAGGTTATAAGCCACCGCCTACACGCGTATTGGATCCGGAGGCCCAGGGCAAAAGCGCCTGGCGGATTCTACGACCAAGCTCAGATGAAACATTCCATAAACTGCTAGATGGCGCCAGTAGATCCGTCCTCGGTAGGTCCATCTCCAGTGGACTTATCTCTAGTATATCCGTCTCTAGTTTTCCACTCATTCCTACTCTATATCGAGAGTGTTCATGGGCGAATGTGAGAAAAATGAAGCCAGAGAGACATATGACTTGTTATTATTCACCACATGCTGACGAATGCGTATATGGCCAGAAGTTCAAGGGTCTTTCTGGCGTAATGCCCGCATTTTGCCCGACAGAACGCGACGAAGTCCTCTACCAGCTGGGCGCCCCCCCGCGTACTATGCGCTGACTCCAAGCCGGCCCTGACGAACCAACCACCGCTACGCGTTGAGAAAGACTTGTCCTTGGCGCAAAAAATTCACCATCAAAGAGGGATGCATTACCATTGACAAAGTTGCTACACTATAGAAACTTATGAGCTACCTACACGTCGGCCTTCAATCGTTCACCAACTGCTCTAAGGAAAGTACCTTGATATAACTTTTCGCGATCTGTTAATTGATGGGGTAAGATGGCCTTCCTCAGAAATTTGCGGCGTGGCATGAAAGAAGAGCAGATTCTTAGAGTATACTCGAATCAGGTATGTGAGATCTAGAAAAAGGATGTCATGGTGGAAGTCAAAGGGGCGCAAGGTTCAGGGTTTCGACCAATGAGGATGTAGCTTGCAGTCTCTTGGCCATTCTTATTGCCAAATACGGCAAGTCGAGGAACCAACTCGCCGCCACTTAGTGCCGCAAGGATCGACAATACTCAGTGTCCGGCGCCTTGGAAACAATGATTGCGGATGACGGTTGACGTCAGCTCAGCACTGATGAGTGGTGTCTTTGAGTCGACCTTTATCAAGGTCTTTCCTCACTCCCCAAGCGAATGTTAAGAAAGATAAAATAAACGTTGGCATCTGCCAGTTGCTCTCTCTTTGCTCAACGAACAAATCCATATCTCTCATTGCAAAATCACACCTCAAAATCCTCAACAAACAAAGATCCATTATTCACAGACAACCAACCTATACCAGTTCGCATACCTGAGAAGAGGACAATGGGCTCATCAAGCAGCAAAAACAGCGACCCCTATTGGTGGGGCTACATCGACGATGGTAAGGGCTGGACGGCGCGCCCCAAATCCGAGTACATGAAGACGCCGGCATACAACAAGCAGCTGCGCCGGCAGATGAAGCAAGAGTCTTTAGCAAAGGGTGGAAGCGGTCACATCTCCATGGCGGAACAGTCTCGGAAACAGTGATAGGATTCGCTTCGTCGAGGCCTTTACGGGAAAGCTTTGTCAGGTAGTCAGGTTGATGCCGCAAGCTTTGCTCGAGGCATGCCAGATGCCAGAATCTAGGTGCTTCATATCATCGTACCTTCGATGAAGCCATCCTGAAGAAGACTGTCGGTTTGTTGATGCAATACGGTCATTCGTTGTAGACGTTGCTCAAGGCCAAATTCCACAACAAAGACGAAGGAGAAGGTGGAAGGGTAATCAAGACAAATACGGCAAGACACTCTAAACGTAAAAGTCATTTGATACCTAAGCTTTTAGCCCCCTTCACATCAGGAGGCAATCCTATAGCCAGATGTACACTACAGTTACAACGCTCCAGACCACATCACATGGTCGTGAAAATCCAGGTCTCATTTTGTGCTCGCTTTCTCTATCCCGAGGTTCCCATGAGCGAATCATGGCCCACCACAAAATCCTCACCTCTGTATCTGCATATCCTCGTTCTTCATCTTAAGAAGAACCTTCTCCCACCTGAGATATTTACTGCGTCTTCTTGGTCACAGTCGCAGTGCCGGAAGGCGCACTGTACATCCATACAGCCGAGAACAGCACAAAGCCGGTGACGGTGGCAAAGATGCCAGACAACCAGGGCCAGGCGCCCGAGATGACGTACGAGCGAGGCCATTCATCGTGGGCCATGTGGCGGACGGAAACGGTGTTCTTCTCCTCGACGTTGGTGAAGAAGGGGCGCTTGTAGTTGACCTTGAAGTTGAAGATGCCGTGCTGATCAGGCAGGATGAAGGAGGTGGTGTAGGTGGTGGCGTCGGCGGTGCTGGTCTTGGCAGCGAGCGGGATGCGGTGGAAGGGGGAGAGCATGCTGAACTCGAGCTGGAGCTCGTCACCACTGGGGACAGTGAAGGGGTTCCACTTGTCCCAGGAGTACTCGGAGACGGAGATGGAGTAGGTCTGCTCGGGAGGTTAGCCTTTTCTTGTTCTTCTCTGAGCATCCAACTCAGAATAACTTACGACTTCGTTCTTAATGCGGTAGAGCTCGGGGTTGGTCTCGTTGGCAGCCTCGTTGAGGTAGTGCTCAATGTTGTTGACGCGAAGGACACCAGTCTCCTGGAAAGTCCAGCCGGCAACTCTCTTGGCGAACTCGCGGTTCCAGGTCTTGACCTCCTTGCCAGCAGCCGCAGACTTGATCTTGGCGTCGAACCACTTGTCGCTCAGCAACTCGGCAGATCCAACGAGAGTAAAGCGGGCGCTGTTGCGCGCCTGAAAAGCGGAGACGAGAGCCAGCTGCTCGCCGGCGGCAAACAGGTCGCTAGCGTCGACGACCTCGGCCTGCTCCTTGGGGTTGTAGCTGTAGGCCGTCTTCGGGGCGCGCAGGATCGGGGTGAGAAGCTGGCCGGCACCGAGGACATGGCCAACGCCGTTGGGGAAGGCAATAACCTCGCCGTCCTCGTGGAAGAAGTTCTTGACGCCGGCGCGGGGCGACTTGGGGGCGGGGATGGCGAGCACATCGTGCTTCTCGGAGGCGCTGACGGTGTCATAGTTGAAGTGGTCGACGACGAGGCCGGTGCGGTCGGCGGGGAGGGCAATGTCGAGCTCGGCCAGGAGGCTCACGATGGAGGTCGGGACGGTCGACTCGGAGGAGAGGGACAGCAGGATGTTGCCCTTGGCGTTGACGAACTGGAGGAGAATGTTGGGGGTCAGGTTGGGACCGAGACCTGGAGATGCCATTGTAAGTATAGACTCCATAGATCTCGAACAGCAATTGAGTCGCATACCCTTGCTCTTAGACGGGAAGAGCAGAACGTGGTCGTAGACACGCTCGCCGAGCTTGAACAGCTGCAGAGACTCGCTCTTGGGGGTCTCGTATGAGATGCTGAACCCGCGGCCTGATTTGATCAATTGGTTAGCTAATCGCATTCTCTCGTCTTTCCATTGCTCTCATTCACAAGATTTTGCATGATCTTAAATAAGCTCCGACGTACTTTCCAAATCTCCGAGGAACTTGGAGTATCCCTCCTTCTCAGCAACATCGTCGAGAATTGCCAGAAGCCGGCCGCCAGTGACGCTAACAGCGTGCACCGCGGCAGCCAGAAATAGCAGACAAAGCGAGAGAAGAGACCGCATGATTGACCAAATTCAATGGACAAATTCGTAGGAGGGGTGGTGGATTGGGAGGTTCAGGAAGAAAAAAAGAGAAAGTTGGGCGCACAGCTGGGGTGCGTTGCGTTGCGTAGCTGGCTGCGCGGGAGAGCTTGACATGCACTTTTGGGATCCGGTGCATGTGTCTTGAAGCTTGGGGATACGTAGCCGTTGCCAAGCTAAGGTAGTGGTCGGAGAATCCCCGGGAGGCGGGTGGGAGGTCCATTCCTGGGACCTGAGGTGCCTGGCCTGGGCTTCCCGCCTCGCTTTTGAGCAGGGGTACGTACCTATCCGCTGTGTGCCTCAGGGACGTGCCTCAGAGATCGCAGGTTATTCCGACGAGGTTTATCCGACCCTGGCCGGGCCCCGGGACTCTTGCGGCTCCATTCTGAGCTTCGGTCATCGTGGAAAGACGTCCGCCGCCAGCGATAGCAACAATCATTTGACGACACACCATACGGTCAATTGAGTACGTCACGGCGAGGAAATGCATCGCCGCCTTCTGTAATTTAATCGCATAGCTAATTGTCAATTTCACAGTACCTAAACAATGTCCTCCGCCGCATCTCCCCGATTCTGGGCCGGGCCCATTCGCTACTGCCGCTGGGCATCCCGCGAGAAGCCAGCCTACTTCTGGTCCGTCGTCCTCGGCGCCCTCGGTCCCATCCAGCTGGCCGTCGTCCCTCCCGTCAGAAACTTCATTGGCGACTACAACGCGCCCCCCATCCCCGTCACATACCCTGGTGAGTCTCGAGAGAACGAAAACACCGCGAAAGGCCGATAGGGCTGGCTTCCCTCCCTCTTCGCGGAGAACATGGAAAGGAAAGAGGCGCAATGCTAACGACGCTGTGTGTTACACAGTTCCCGCAGGACCTAGAAAGCAACTGACGGGCTATGACGACGAATGAACCCCCGCCGCGAGACAAAATCTAGAAAAATCCAAAACATTCAGCGGAGGAAGGAAACTTTTGTAAATATGAACGGCGTTCGGGCTCTAGACAGCGAACAAGGGATGAAGTGGCTATTCGGGCGAGCTGCTGAACCGAAGCTACAACTTGCGGCTCGCGGGTTGGAACTTCCACCCAGGAGATGATCTGTTTTAAGGCTTATTGCTGTACACTACCAGTCACGCGAAGTTGCAATTCACTCGTGGCCCACTTCAAGTCATTCAAATGCGGCAATCATCATTTACCAAGCGAGACAGAGCGAGAGAGAGGACGCCAATTCTATGCTAGCCTGGTAGAAATCCGCTATGCCCCCTTATAAACTTGATCGGATGCGATTGCCACCCTTCCCATAACTTTTGTTGCCAGCAATGGCCAGACTCTATCTGTCCCGCTGGACAAGGTTCCACTCGTACTGCGCAACCGCGTTAGAAACCATGAGCTCTGTAAAGCGAAAGGTTGTGTAAACTTACCACTCGCCCATCATCATCTCCTGTGTAGACGCATTGTGGCATGGGCGTGATGCAAGTAATGCCTGCGTCGTAATTGGCTCCCACTTCTGATCGTGGATCGGTATGGTCCAAGCGGCGGAGCAGCTCCAATACCCACTTCCCGTTCTTGACGCACTTCTTCCACACGTTCACACGGCCTCTCTTGTGGCCGGTGAAGATCAGGCAATTCTCAACCCACTCGTCGCCAGCACTTTCGTAAAATGCACAGGAGTGAACGTAATCGTCAGGTTCCGCGCACACATTCTGGTCGACAAGGACTGTCCCGTTAAGGGTGTATAAGATGAGGTTGGGGCCGGATCCAAGCATGATCTCGCCTGAGACGTCATTGATGCGAGCGCACTCCACGGGCCGCGAGAGAGGCAACTTGCGGATGAACTCTAGACGGTTGATATCCCAGAGGAAAGCCTGGCCATCCGTCGACGCCGACACAAACGTGCTGAAGGACTTGGACACGGCTATGTTCGTCACGGGAGCCCGGTGACCAAAGAGCGACGACCGAGGCAAAAGATCAACTACTTTCCCAGGCGCTGTCTGCACAGCGTATACGGAGATGACGCAGTCTTCTCCCGCTGTGATGAGCGTCTTCGAGTCTGCAAAGATGGCGCAAGATAACTGTCCAATGTGAAGATTCTCAAATAGTCCCGCGGGCTTGTGGCCATCAGCAAAGCTCTCAGTAACAGTCCTGTCAGGCTGTCTTACCTTCCGGTTGTCGCTGAAGAAGAAGCGGACACTGTTATCGGCATAGCCCCATTCGAGGAACTTGTCGTACGGAGCAACGTTCAGGCGGAAAGGTGAGGCACATATGAGGCGGTCTATCTTTGGCGAGTAAATCAAAGTTGCTACTCTCTCGTGGGATTCTGGGACTTTCGTTAGTTGAGACCAATCTGTGTTGAAATGAAGCATACCGAGCAGTGGGTGGGATAACCTAGTCAGAGCATAGACCGAGGTATCCAACCGCCGTATTGGGCAAGAAAAGTGCTCGCGGCCAGGATGAGACCTAGTGAACACCTGATGAGGAGTTTGGCCAAAGTTGTGGATGACGCCGGCAGTAATACGCCTCTCTTGAGGATCGCTAATGTTGTCCAGGTCCGTTGCTCCACGGTACGAGAGATGATGGAAAACATTGAGGTTGTCTACAGCTGCGTCCCCTCTCTGCTTGTACCCAAATATCAGGTCGATCCAGTTGTGCAGGTGCTGGCTGACATAGGGACTCTCAAGTGCTTCGCGATGCTTGGCAATGAAGATCTTGGGGTCACCCTTGGCCCAGGGAGGCAGGACAACATTATTGACCTTTGCTCCTGTGCTTTCGCGATTGCCAAAGTTATACTGATTGATGTTCGTCAAGAATTCTGGGAGGCAGAAGAATTCCGGAATCAGCTCTCTGACATCGGCCTTGTTGTCGCACGAGGCAGACTTCCACGCGTGAGGAATCGACTGGAACAGACGGTCGGCGTGATCAAACGATCCGCCTTGAAGGAGGATATAAGACTGAACGAAGGGTGGAAGGCGAATGAGATATGACGACACGATCATAGCTGACGAGTAGTGGGTGCCGTAGTGGAACGGAGTTTCACCTATCTCTGCCAGGGCATCGTACGACTCCCTGAACCCGGACACACGGCCAGCGGTCTGCGCGCCCATCGGCTTTGAGAGGTCTCGGAAAGTTGCCGGATCGTTCAGATTGAGCTCCTCGCTCGTATAATCCGCGAGAACCCAAGGGAAGACGGGGTACTGAGTTAAGTCGTTGAATGTGCGTCCTGCCATCGTATTGACCAGCATCAGGTAGTGGAAGTTGGACATTTCTCCCTTCTGCCACTTCTTCATGGCGGGATTCCAAGGTGTGGAGTTGAAGATGCTTCCAAACTTCGAACCAAAGCCTTGGGGCATCTCTTCTGAGACCTTCAGCGCTTCAAGACGCCAAGCATCCTCGGGATTCGGAAGTGAACTAGCGGAGTTTGTATGCGGCGCCTTGTTCATTAGCTTGCCAAAGACCTCGTCTCTCAGGATCGGGTTCATGGACGTCAGTAAGTAGCTGCGTCCATCTGTGAAGAAGACCTCTATCGCGACGTCTCGGAAGAGGAATCTTCTCTTGGAGATACTGATCACATCATGCCATCTCCAGCTGCGAGATTCTTGTTCACTCCGGCTTGAGCTCTGGCGTTGCTCCGTCGTTTTGGCGTCCGTGATGATCTCCGAGAAAGGGTCTCGTTCCTCAGGAGGTGCCTGCCAGGCATTGACAATCTCTCCAGAAGCACACTGGAAGACGTTGTCCATGATATATAAGGCATCCTTGCCAATGATAAGAATTCCCTCACATCCCTCAAGACCGACGATGCGGGAGATGTTGTACACGGCTTGGACTTGGTCACCTTGTTCAAGCCGCCTCATAACCTTGCGGTTCTTGTCCTCGAAGCCATCATCGCCTTCGTTGGCATCGTTCGGATCGTCAACAAGCTCAAAATCTTCTTCGGCGCCTACGCCGGACTCATTTGCCTCCGCGTCCTGGTCAACATCCGGCGGGATATCGGGGGTTTCTGCACCATCGAGACTCGGAATAGATTGTACACGTGATGATGCCGGTGTAGCTGACTTGATGGGCGACGGTGCGATCTGCGCGGGGGCCATAGCAGTGTTGACTTTCAGGGCTGAAGGAGTGGAGGGCTCTCCTGCTCTCCTCTTCGGTTGGTAGTCTGAATTCTTCTTGGAATAGTCAGGCAGAAGCCTCAGACGCATCCGGTTGCGTCCTTCAGTCCGGTCAAGCTTCCACTTAAGCTGAGCTTGCTCGCTGAATACAGCACCCGGGCGTCGCAGATCATTGTCCATCTTGACAAATGCCGCACCCAGGAAGGCCATATCATCCTGCTGGTCTTGTGTCAGACGCTGATGCTTGAAGTGCTCGCTGGTAAAGATGCTCTTCATCCAGGCCCCGTTCGCCATGTCGTGACGGAGGAGGATGTTATCCACGGTAAGTGCCTCCGTCTGCCATGCTTTCAGTCGATCTCTGCGCTTCGCTAATCGGAACTTAGCCGAATCAACCGTTCGCTGGTTTTCGACAACGACAAACTCCTCCCAGATCTTTGATATGCCACCGAAAAAGAATGCATCAAGTGACGCACGGTGTTGGTCCACCCATTCGATGAAAGCCTCGTCGTCGATTTCGGTGAGCTTAACAACGAAATCTTTCGTCAGGTGCTGCTGGTCTGGTGCTACACATTGTCTGAACAACACCTTGGATTCATGGGGCTTCTGGACAAGCATGATGCGCATGATCGTAGCTGCAGTAGACCTGATGGATGTTCGGGGATCAACCAGCTTCGAGCACAATTGATACCAGAACAGCTTCATGTACTCCTCCTCATTCGCTAGGCAGCCCAGAATCGGAGCTTGCCAGTAGAGAATGTTACTCATGAATTCCTTTGCGCTGGCGTCCGGCGTGTCTGGATCGTCCAGTTCTGAAAACCGCAAGAGAAGAAGCTTCAAGAATGATTGACGGATGGTCCCAACGGCTTGACTGCACAGGCGAACGCTCTTCATGGTCGATACTTCGGACCTTTGTAGATACTCCAGCACCATGCCAGCGAACTCTAGCATAGGCTCAGTACCATTAATGAACCAGCCCTCAAAGATGGTATCGGTGACGTGCGCCGCAAGTCTACCCATGTTGGTAAGAACCTTAGGCTCGCTGAGAACCTTCTGATTCGCTTGTACATGGCTTCCAAGTTGTTGAAGCGTCTTTCTCAGGACAAAAGACTCGAAATAGGCTTGATGCTCTTGGAAACCTGGCGGGATCTTGAGGAAGAGACCGAAGCCAGGGAACTCTTTGCGCGTAAAGACTTGATCTATAAAGACACTGACGACCAGATCCACCATGCTGTCAAGTGTAGCGCTGCTTGACTGTTGAGAAGCGACCTTCTTCTTCGGTGACATGACAGGTGCAAATCGGACCGGACTCGGGGCCTGAGGTGATGTTTGATTGGTGAGCAGAACGAAACCAGATGCTTTCCGCAGAGGTGTTCCACGAGGGTTCCCTGCCAAAGCAGCAACTGCATCTGTGCTCGTCGTCCGCACGATGGGGCCAGGCTGAGAGCCGGCAAGTGGGCGAATCATCACATCCCCGCCCTCAAATGTCAGAGCTGAATCTCGAGAGTTGAGCTCCGTATCTGGCGTGACAGCATCGGTGCTAACGATGATGGGATAACACGCCCATAAGAGATACCTCACATACTCAGACGTCAATGCAAAGTCCTTGAAGTCGGCTGACCGGGAGTGCAAGTCTGCCAGGAATCGGATGACAGTCAACAGCATGGGCGCGTGATTTGAAATCCGCTCGCTATCACGCGGGCCATTCTCTGATACTACGACGAAAGTCAGCATTGTTATTCCCGTGCATAGGGGCAGCGACTCACTTCTCGCATCTAGACCCCTAGTCTCCATGGACTTGGCCCGGGGCCGGGTTTCTAGGCCTTCGAATCCGCTTGCTTGAAGATGATGTGACTTTTGAGGAGAATTTGGGTCCTCCTGATGCTTCATGACATCCTTCAAGCCATGTTGTAGCATTGAAGTTATGACTTGCAGACATTCAGGATAGAGAACGCGAGCTCTTCCAAAGGTTTCAAGTAAGCTGGAAAACTCGAAGTTGCGTTCCAAATCCACGTTCGCCACGTCAAGTCCGAATAGGATGCTGAAGCAGATTGGCCACAGGGAGGGAATGTGCCACCAGCGTTTAAGTCGATGCGCCATGATGGTGAAGCCACCAGTCTTACCGGAGAACTTGGCCGTGTACGTGGAGCCGTGCGTGATGAGAAGTCTGGCCAGGATCTTGCTGCCATATACTACCGTTTCGGGATCGTCGTTGGCCAAGAGATATAGCAGCCACTGGTCCATACTCAATAAATATAACTGTTTATCCTTTTCTCCAAATGGTGGTCTCACCTTGTTCGTCACTGTCCTTGCAAACTTGCGGATGTTGGCCAGGTTGCCCTTTTCGCAGAGCAGGTTTGAGTACATTCCCAGAATCTTGGCACCGAGTTGTTTCTTGGTCAGGAACCGGGAGGGGGACGTATTCGATGTAGTATTGGAGTCGAAAGTTGCCCGTCTGGCATATCCGGTCGTGGGTGTTCGGGCTGTGGCAGACACAGGTCTTGGTGACCTTACCAGAGAGGCTGTTGGCGAGTGGAAGGCATACGTGATGAACAAGGCTAGTGACCTGTGCACCTCTGCTGTGTAGTTGCATTTCACCAGTTGCTCCAAAGCAGCCATGAAGTGCGGTTGCACCTCCTCGGAAATCGATTCTGCTTTCATCGCGTCGAGCAGCCGTTTGACGATTCCTTTCATGTCGCTTGTCAGCAGTGCCGATGGCTTTGATCTGAGGGTCGACCCACTCATGCGCATTAATCTCCTGCTATTAAATTGATGATACTTGCTCTTCACTGAGAATGTCACGAATTGCTTGTAGTATAGCTCTTGGGTGATGGAAGCTGATCGTCTCCAAGTGTCGAAATCGATAAGCAGAATGCGGTACGCCAGAGGATTCACAATGAAGGACTCCAAAGGCTCTGCATGGTTATAGCCCACAAATTCGAGGACAAGGCTTAAAAGCTGGAAACTCAGCCTGTCCCGTTCTTCACTTGAAATCGGTAAGCGTAGATTGGCGCTGTCAGCACCCAAGTTGACGGTATAGCCCAGTTTGGCTCTGAGAAGCATGCCGAGGATAGCGTAGCCATTATCACGCTCCATCGCCTCGCTGTTTCTCCAGCTCTTTCTGATGCACAAAAACGTCATCTCGACCGCTCGAACAGTTTCTTCTACTGAAGTCGCCCTTTCAACAATTTTCAGAGCCAAAGGGGTGAAGCCTGCAAGGCGCCAGAAGTTGTCGTCGAAATAGGAGGGCATCACCACCACGGGATTGCCAGATAGAACAGCAACACCTTGGGAACGTGCGAGTGCATCCAGAAGGCATGGCAGGGCAGCGTTAATCGCAATGGCTGAACCGCTTCTATGGGTCATTTGAATGAGATTCGTTGCTGCAGGCCGAGGCAGTGCACGGTAAAGCTGGGTATCTTGATAAACACCATCTTCTCTGAAGACACCTGTTGGGAGTATGCTCAGTAGAATCTTGCTTTCTGGGAGGAGGCTGCCAGCCTTGTCTCTGATGGCTCTTATGATATCGGAACTCTCATCTCTTCCAGGATGGAAAACCTCGTTTCGTAGTCCTAGGCTCGCCGAGGCCTCGTAAGTCTGGAAACCGCCTAGGCTATCTTGAAAGTTGCCCTGGTATTTTGGGGAGAGTCCGTAGTGAACAGCCAGGAAGTCATCGCTTAGGGCGTCTTCAAAAAGATGGGCTGAAGCCAAAGACCATTTCGAAAAGACCAGACCGGGACCAACTTGGCTGGAAAGATCTCTTGGAGTTCCTAGGAATGCCTGAACAGGATGTTGCTTTGCGTTCGTCGAAGCAAATGATGCGAAGCTTTCGGTACTAGCGTTGGCGAGTGGTGGCGGCGAAGGGTATGCACACTTGATCTGCTCAACAAATTCACCGTTGACGTATAGTGAGGCTTTGCTTGCAGTCATTGTTTTTGGTCGTCTGTGAACAAGGGCAATATGGTACCATTGCTTGTCCTTGAATGACATCCCTTTGAACCTGACGCTTGGTCGGCTGGAAGTGACCGAGGTCTGTAAGATGAAGTTGCGTGTATCTCGCTCAAGATACATGAGGAGAAAGCATGTCTGACTGGCATCAAAGACGCCAAAGAGGGTTGTATGTGAGTTGGGGTCAAAACGATCCACACGAATCCATGCCGTAAAGGTATAGCCTGGAGATGAGCTGGGAGGAAAAGACCGGCCGAGGGTGGGTAATTCGATGGACGAGTGGCCATGCAAGGAGAGGTCGAATTGAAAGAACGGCGGGCCGCTATACGTCGAAGTCATCTCCAAGCAGAACTCCGAGGCTTCCGGCAATTTGCTCGCCAGTAAGAACTGGGTGTCGGCGGGCTGGTTGAATCCCAAGTACATGAGCTTTTTGCACATGATGAGGAGCTTGTCCTTCTCTGCTTGGTCGAGTTTGGCGACGGGGCTGAAAAGGACGCGGAGGAATCGCGATAATACTCCGGTTGCGTGGAGAGCTGCGAGGTTGAACATCGAGACGGAAACTGCGCTGGACATGATCTCCAAGACGACCATTGAGCAAGAGTTGGCTGGCATATCTTGCGCTCGCGGAATAGACTCCCAGAAGCCCACGACAGCACGCAAAATTTCAGGATTTCTGAAGAAGGCCAGTTTCTGCATGCCATCGCGCACTGCCTGGATTACGTCCTTTCGTTCTGGAACTTGCGGCGTTTTTGGTTGCTGAGCATCGTCCTCAGGGGGCTCCTCTGGATCTGTCGAGTTCTTGGCATTTTCGTCCTTCGGTTCTGAACTTGTCGCAACCGACTGGCAGATGGCGTCCATAGTCTTGTCCCCGAGTGAGAATCCTAGCAATTTCCCAAACATCTGACAGTTGGTCCACAGATCAGAGTCGCTTCCGCCAAGGCCAACGCTGGCAATAGTCTGCTCGAGAGCCTCCCATCCGCCTCCTTCCACCCTGTGGCGAAAGTATCGCTTGTTCCCTGGATGGTCCAAGAAGGCAGCGACAAAGACGTCCAAGACAGCTTCGAGCAATCCAAATAGACCTTCTTTCTCTTCTTTGGTCCGGCGTTGGGGGTTGTAAAAGCCCGAGTAGGATCTCAGCACGTCGAGGAGCCTGTTAAACCCGTGTAGGTGCCTAAAATCGTCTTGGGGCGGGCTCGGGGGTTCGGTCGCGGCAATGTGCTGTCGAATCTGACGGAGGCTCTTGATGAGCACGGGGAACTCGGGATATCCATTGTTGGTTCGCCGTTGTGTGCTGGACGTGAGTGTATCGAGGAGGCCGCGCAGGATTTCGAGAGCTTTCGAGTTGGCGGCGCTGGACGATCTGGAAGACGCCGAAGTCGACGAGCGATAACGCCTCGACACTTGTAAGGTCGACATGTTTGATTTCTGCTACTGAAGCGTTTCCCTCATTCCAAAACGTTCAATCCCAGCACCCATCGAGGGTCCAGGCAACGGTCCAAGCTAGTCGGCATCGAAAGTGGGATGCGGCGTGGGATCGAACGGCAGCTCGCAGCTGAGGGTACCGGTCGGTGGGGGATTCGAGTAGTGTGTGTGGATGTGTGGGTGGAGGTTTGAGGTGGTGGAATAGTACAATCTCAAGGTAAGGAAGAAGCCGCAATTTTCGGATATCTTGATAATAAAAAAAGAGTGATTCACCTCGAATTTGCTTCGATTTCCCAGTGTTGCAGCTACGCGTTATCGCAAAGACGGAGTCGGAGCTGATGCTTGTGAGTGTCAGCCTTGAGCAGTGAAGTGTGGCTTGCACCGCTCTCAGTGGCCGCCTTGTCACGCACAAGCAGGAAGGAACGTCTGACGTGCCGGCCGCGTTGGGAAGGAGTGGGGTAGGAAGGGTGGCGGTGCTGCAGCAGCTCAGTCATTGTGGACGGACACCGACACCGCTAAAAGATGATGCAGCTCAGTGAGCTACTCCACTGAAGTAGACCAAACGTCCATGTTCAGCTTGGGGGACCCCGTTGCATTGCGCAGAGACGATGGTGACACGCCTTGCCCCCATGCTATTGATGGAAACAGCTCACACTGCGCGAGAAGGATGTAAAGCACACAGTGAGAGCGATCTTACTTGGCTTTCTTGGTCTTCATCTTCACATGCGAGGTGACTTGATGTCCTTGTATACGTTGATGACGCCCTTTTGATAAGAGTTCACGTTGTTTGCTACCTACCTCACTGCCAGAGAGCTTTCAGTACTCCGTATTGCTGCGGGTATCTGCAGTGACATGTTATACGCAGTACTCCGTACACAGTAAACTGCGAGCCTGGCTCCGAGCTTACTATGTAGCTGAGCTTCAGAAACAAGGTGCGTCTTAGTGCACATAAACCCTGGTTTATCGCGGCCAAACTGAGATGTGCAGACAAAGATACGGATAGCTTCCGGTTCTAACACTAACAGTGGACTGGGATCATCAGAGTGGACCCCATGAAACATTGTTGCTTCATCCCATTCGAGCACGCTCTCAGATATAGACACCAAGGTATCTCTATAGTCAAGTACCGAATCAATAGAAGATGGATGCTGTGCCCTTTGGTTGGCAGCTCGGACCCCAAGTACCAATCTGACACGAGTTGTCTTGCTTGCCTAGGATGACGAAGAATACCTACCTACTAGGAGGTAGCCCGCTTGGTGTACATATCCGTACATGAATGCATACTCGCCCTCAACTGCATAATCGCTAAGTGTAGCTGGAGGGTTGAAGAGAACACCCTCACTGCTGCATGAAACCCACCAGCAAAAGCTAGAAAGACCCCAAAGACATAGAAACACGAATCAGTCGACGGCGGCCTATCAGTCTTTCTAGCTCTTTGAGTCAGTGGCCAGCCCTCAGCGCTAGATGGCTATGACAATGCAGGTAAACAAAAGACAGAGAGTCGGTCAACTGCCCATGTGTCATGACTCCGTCGACCGGGATTTGCTTGGGCGATCATCGGCTCAGGCGCTGGCCATCCTTTCGGAGGAGCATTGCTGCATCTGGGAGGAAGCTTAGGCGGCATGCGTGGTTTCAGTCTGCCACTTCCCCAACTCTTCGACACCGAGACATGGACAAGCTTGGTGGGTTGTGAAAGCACTGAGAATAGTCGCGAGATGTTCTCGCAAGGCGATGATGCTTACCGACATGTTCGCCGAAATGGTGTCGAGCTTCGTTATTGTGTCTACGGTCAACGACACGCGTACCGCATACACCCATATCGAACTGGCGTGAATGGCCCAATTGCCTTTACGGACGGATCAAGATGGTGTGTTGGGTTGCTCTCCTCGCATTGACAGGCGACTCGCAAGCTCGTGGCGTTTTCTTTATACGCAACACACACCGAGACGTTCCTGAGCCGATGGGCGGCGGTTGGTGAACTAAAACAAAAGGCAATTGTCATATTCGGACGAATGTTTCCGCTCTGCTGACCTGCGGGAGTAACGCAAGCCGCCGCCGAAGCCGCCATCCCGCTATTGTCGCCTCCCATAATCACTGAGAGAACCCGGATGAGTCGTTTGAATGAGAGCTAGAGCTTCGGGGCTGGCACAGGTTGGCTCTTCGTACCAAACTACGGCTGGCCCGTCTGGCACGCCGCACGTCTGACTAGCCGTCTCCAGCAGTGTCTTGTCCAACGCCAGACTGCCTCCCGATGACGGGAAGACAGGGGAATGGATAGAGGCACGTGCCAGGCACCACACGGGGACGCTCTCATCTGACCCGTGGGTCAGGCGTCTGGCGACTCTAGCCTAGCTCGGACCAGCGTAGCGTTGGTGCTGGGCCTCGTCTCCCCGCCTCCATGTTCCAGTCAGACAGCTTGCCCTTGAACCCCTTCCGCCTAGGAGCTTGCCCTTGAGCAGAGGGTGGCAGGGCAGCAGAGGTACCTTGCGGGATAGCTCAAGCATCAAGAACCACCTGAGCGACAACCGCCCGCCAGCATCACCTTGGATCTTTGGGTGCTGGGGGCATTGATGAGACCAACAAAGCAGTCGCCTACTTAGTGGCTCCGGCACCTGGTACCTTCTTCGCCTTGGATTTAATCCCGGGTAGGTCTTATCCACACAAAGACCCAGCTGCGCCGGACACCTTATTACAGTTAATCGCATCATCGTTGAGCAGGTTCCTTACCCAATGTGGCAGCCGGCAGCCCAGCAGGCTAGAAGGAACCGAGACGCCGACCTGCGTCCCGAGGCCAGGCAGGCAATAGCAGATCCGGACAAACACTACGATGCATACTTCGTACTGCCAGCACACGACATGTAGGATTTGGGTCTCTATCCCTCTGAGTGGTCGACCACAAAGCTCAGCAAAACGACGAAAGCTTCAAGTGTCGAGATAAGACGGGATGGCAGCGCTTGTTAAGCTTCAGGGTCCTCCGGATAGATCTGCCTCGCCCTCCGCTCTGTGAATCGTCCATTACGCGTTATCGCATGCAGCGTTATGCGGGATATGCGGACTGGGTGGGGGAGCTTGGTTGTGGATTAGTAGAAGTGGGTGAAGAATGTCTGAGGAATGCTGATAGCGCGGTACATCTTCTCGACTTGCTCGTGACCAGGGAGCCGGTGCTCCCAAGCTGTGACTGGTTGGTAGGCTGTGCCTCTGTGCTGCTGCCCGGTCGGTGCCTGCCACATCTGGCATGGCATTGGCGCTGTGCTGGCTTGATCGTCCGTTGCTTTGGGGATGCTTGGGATGGTCGATTGAAAGCTGTCAACCGTATGCGTAGGAAGGTTTCCAGGAAAGGAGAAAGCACCCTCGTAGCCATGAGCTGGTTGACACTTGTGAGCCATCGGTCGTGAGGAAGAGTGAGGCCCCGAGGCTGTTGGACAGGGCGAAGCACGGAGTACATTGCCCCATGCTCTGCTGTGACTGATTGCCTCCGTATCGGCCTTGGCTATTAAGACTCGGTCAGATAGCCTCGGGGGTATGACGTCGCCCTCAGAGCTCTGACTCTGGCTCTCAAGGTGCAATAAT
The DNA here is from genome assembly GCF_030869225.1 of Colletotrichum abscissum. NCBI lineage: Eukaryota > Fungi > Ascomycota > Sordariomycetes > Glomerellales > Glomerellaceae > Colletotrichum > Colletotrichum abscissum. The sequence continues at coordinate 77,614 of NW_026850517.1, forward strand.
CAGTCATGCGTGTTTCCTTGTCGGTTGCAACCACGAGAATCCGAAGAATTTTGCTAAGACATGGAAGGAAATGGTGTCCAGAGATTCGGATGAGCGTAAACGGTGAAAGACGATAGAAAAGCAGCATGGCATGGCAGGCACATTGTCGATGGCGGGAAGCTTGAGTGAAGCTTCCCCAACAGACGGAGGCCGGATTGGTTGTGTTCCTGGCGGATGCAGCGTGCCGCCAGAAAGAAAGAGGAGAAGTAGAGGTACCTGAGTAGGTCACTTGCTATCGCCCATTTGCACAATCCCATCCCCGTCCTCCGTCCTCTCTCTTTTGAAGCAGCCTCCCGTATCGAACAAGTGACAAGCTGCTCGGGGTAAAGTGGAAAGGTACCTACCCTACTGGGTTCCTAGCAGGAACCAGGTACGTACTTGTTGCCTGTAAGCGGGGACTGTCCCAGGGAAACCCCAAACGTGACCCTCCCAGACTGTCCCAGGACCTCCCTTATCGCATTGCCGAGGAAACCCTATCGAGTCATTCCATTGGCTCTCTCGCCATCGCGCTAATCCGGTTTCGGCCCCGTCAGCCACCCTCCAGCTCTTATCTTGGTTGGCTGCGTCACACACTGGCAACACTGGGGCGGCGCAACCATCCTAAGGCCGATACCTCACCTAGAGCTGTGCGCACGCAACCGCTGTCGCTGCCTTCCCTTTATATCTACCCGCTCCCGCTCTCCGACAGCTCCATCGTCTATCTCTGCTCCATCTCTCTCCCATCCTTCCCCCTCCTTCATCGACCATCCATCCTCTCAATCCCATCGAGTATTCGTCTGTCCTTGGCGTTCTTCGCAGCTTCAGTTTCCTTCTCTGTCATCACAACCAGCGTCTCCGGTAGACTCTACTCACCTCCACAACACCGCCCATCATGAGAGGCTTCATCGGTGCTGTGGCCGGCCTGGCCGCTGTTGCCAGCGCTACCCCCTCTCTCTCCATTGAGACTGTCCACGACGGCGCTGCACCCCTTCTTTCTTCCACCAACGCCGAGGCCGTCCCGAACTCATACATCGTCAAGTTCAAGAAGCACGTCTCGGACTCCGGCGCCTCGGACCACCACAACTGGGTCCAGAACATTCACTCCTCCGCTCAGGATGAGCGTCTCGAGTTGCGCAAGCGTGGCCAGGAGCCCATGGTTGACGATGTCTTCCACGGCTTGAAGCACACATACAAGATTGGCAAGGACTTTTTGGGCTACGCCGGTCACTTCGATGATGCCACCATCGAGAAGGTCCGGAGACACCCTGACGTAAGTCCGACCCTGATACCCTCGTCCCGAGATCCAAGACGCACCCCAAACCCGTGGACCCACCATCACTGCAGTCCACGGCAAAGGCGGTCTTGGCTATCCGACCCTCACGGGCTCGGGCTCTCAAGCTCGGCTCGGCCGCTTTCGGTCTCCTAGCCTCATTTTCTGACACAGCCACTAACATGCTTCTTCACAGGTCGAGTTCATCGAGGTCGACTCCGTTGTCCACACTCAGGTTCCCGTCAAGTCCCAGGTTGAGGACAAGTGTGACGGCGAGCTCGAGAAGCTGGCCCCCTGGGGTCTGGCTCGTGTCTCCCACCGCAAGTCTCTCGGCTTCGGCACATATGACAAGTACCTCTACGCTGAGGATGCTGGTGAAGGTGTAGATGCCTACGTTATCGACACCGGCACCAACGTCGACCACGTCGATTTCGAGGGCCGTGCCAAGTGGGGAAAGACTATTCCCTCTGGTGACCAGGACGCTGATGGCAACGGCCACGGCACTCACTGCTCCGGCACTATTGCTGGCAAGAAGTACGGTGTCGCCAAGAAGGCCAATGTCTACGCCGTCAAGGTTCTCCGCTCCAACGGCTCCGGCACCATGTCCGACGTCGTCAAGGGTGTTGAGTGGGCTGCCACTTCCCACACTGAGCAGGTTCAGGCCGCCAAGGATGGCAAGCGCAAGGGCTTCAAGGGCTCCGTCGCTAACATGTCTCTCGGTGGTGGCAAGACCCAGGCTCTCGATGCTGTTGTGAACGCTGCCGTCGATGCTGGTATTCACTTCGCCGTCGCCGCTGGCAACGACAACGCCGATGCCTGCAACTACTCCCCCGCTGCTGCCGAGAAGGCCGTCACCGTCGGTGCCACTGAGCTCGGCGACCGCCGCTCTTACTTCTCCAACTACGGAAAGTGCACTGACATCTTCGCCCCTGGCACCAACATCAAGTCCACCTGGATTGGCAGCAAGTACGCCGTCAACACCATCTCCGGTACCTCCATGGCCTCTCCCCACATTTGCGGTCTCCTGGCCTACTACCTTTCCCTCCAGCCCGCCTCTGACTCCGAGTACTCTGTCGCTCCCATCACCCCCAAGAAGCTCAAGGAGGCTCTCATTGCCGTCGGTACCGTTGGTGCCCTCAGCGACATTCCCCGCGACACCCCTAACGTCCTCGCCTGGAACGGCGGTGGCTGCAACAACTACACTGCCATCGTCAAGGCTGGCGGTTACACTGTCAAGCAGGAGTCCAAGGAGACCACCATCGATGACCTCGAGAAGGCCATTGAGGAGGACTTTGAGGTTCTCTCCGGCAAGGTTGTCAAGGGTGCCAAGAGCGTCGGCACCAAGGCCGAGAAGTTCGCCAAGAAGATCCACAACTTGGTCGACGAGGAGCTTAAGGAGTTCCTCAGGGAGACCTCTTTGTAAGCGTTATAATAGAGCGCTAGAATGGTCTTTATTTCCTTTTTCTTTGGGTCCATGAGAGTGTACGCATAGGTTTATTGCGGGATGGGACAGGATGGATGCATCGCTTTCATAGCTACATACAGATCTCATAGCACAACCAATAAGTTTCTTAACTGTAACCAGTTCCAACCACGGTGATCTTGATTGTTCAAGTCTGCTAAGTGACCATTGCTGCCCCAGGAGGGTTGGACATGTATGAGAAGGCCCAAAGTTTAATGACGTCCATGAGTAAGCCTATCTGTCATGCCGTTGGGGTTGAGGTTGTCAGGTCAAAATAGAATTGAAGTGAGTGTATTCAAGTACAGTAGTGTCACAGAATTCTTGGGGAATTAGTGCTATGGCTGCATGGCTAGCTTCCGTCATCTGAGTCAATCTGGCATTGAGACAATGCATTACAACCGCCTAGTCCTGAATCTCCAGCTGATCTTGGCTTGCCTGACTTTCTGCACCTTGCGCTCGCTGTGTGAAGGGGAAAGAGGGAAGACTGGAATGTGATCCGGTCCCTGCGCGGAAGTAATGGCACAACGGCTGGCTCTTGCCCAAGTGCCATCTCATGCCTGCCCCCCAAAGGCCAAGGGAAGGGATCAGTCAGCGTTTCTCCTTCCTTCGCCTGGACATGACGTGGCTTCCCACCTCTTCCCTCTGAAAGTTCATTCAATCTTGGAGAAGGAGCAGTCATGGAGCTCGCCGTTACACTAACTGCTGGCTGTTGGTGGCCCTGCTCAAGGGACAACGTCCCTCCGCTACATCCTCCATTCAAGGATTCACGGCTCATCATTTGACACTCTCAACGATACTTCTTCATAGTCTCCCAGCTTGCTTTTGGTTAGCCTCAGGCCGAGTTTCCGAACGTCGACCGACAAACAGCAGCTTCACTTGAATCTCTCTACTTCCCTTTATTCCTAAGCCGCCTCGAGATTTGGTGTCTTCCTTCCGCTAGGCCCTCCTCCTAATACACCCACGCTCACCCTATGCGGCGACATAACAGTACGAAGTCGAGGTCGACTCTGACTCGAAGCAAGTCTACGGCTTCCGTTCGCTCGGCTGTTCAACGATTAGAGCACATTGATCCAGCCACTGCCGAACGAGATGCTCATATTGCCGCCACTCTATCCTTCTCTCGGGCGAACCACAATGCCGATGTAGACATGGGAATTGAATCTTTGAGGCAATTCCAAAAGCCTTTCAGCTTGAAGACTTGGTCGGAGAATCCCTCAAGTCAGCTTCCAAACCAATCGGATCAGCTCAGCTCCAATGCCGGGGGTCTACGCCGACAGCAGAGTATTCGATTTGTGAAGCAAGGGGCTCGAACCAAGCGACAGCAAAGTCAAATCAACGATGACTCTTCTGATATAGGGACTGTTTGTCATCGGAGCGTCCTCAAAGATGTTGCCAATCAGCCCGCTAGCCGAACTTGTCGTACTGCCGAGCGTCCATTTGTGAGCACTTATACGACCAACTACATCAATTCTTTACCTCCGAGCGAATCATTCGGGTCTCCAGACGAATGTGCACCTGCTCCAGCATCGTACCGAAGACTGCGCAAGTCACGCTCAATGTTTGCCCCCTTGAATCCGACCGGTCTGCGCCGACCAAGCAAGACATACTTCAGCGAGTCTCCGGAGCAGGAGAATGTACAGCCTGCTTTGGGACGACAGTCTATGCAAAACATGAAGGAGAATAAGCCATCACCGAAGAAGATTCTTGGGCTGAGGAACCCAAAGTCAATGAGCTTTCTCAAAATTCGGGGCGTTCTGGATTCTGACAGACTTGGGAGCCGACAGCAGATCGATTTCGCAGTCCAAGAAGCCGAGGACAGTTTCCGCAAAGACGTCGAAGAACAACGGCAATTAAAACCGCGACCATCGACGATATTCTCGAAAGCAAAGAAAGGCCAGGCGTCTCTGAGTTTACGCCGATCCATGAGAGACTTCAGTGCCGATGTTCAATCGCTTGGCCCGGAAAATGGTTTCGTGATCAATAAGGACGCTTCTCTTCGAAAGAAGGCCCGAAAAGTCTCAAGCAGTCTCAAAAGCAAATTGAAAGATATGTTCCGCCGGAGTAAGAAGGATGATTTGGTTGTGGAAGCTAGCGGGCCTCCTTCAAAGGTTTCGAACGTAGTCCAAGATCTCGTTGGCGTTGACAACGAACAGGACGATGCATACATGGACATTGCGGACCCTGTGTTGTTGGACGAGTGTTCGATCTCACAAGTGCCTTCACGAGTCCCGTCTCTTCACGATGCTTCCCCAACCCAGAAGCTTCACTCGCGAAAAGGAAGCATAGAGAGCATTGGAGGTGAAAGAAAGGCATCGGATGAGAAATCTCGCGTCACCAGTTGGACGAGCTCGGGCACTCATACTCTTAATAGTCAAAGTACTTGGGGCGGGGAGCGGGAGCGTCAGCGGCTGTCCGTCATCAAAGAGATTGGACCACATAAGTCCTCATCTTCTTTCCAGCGACCAGGCCTTGCTGACCGTAACCCATTCAAGTCCGAACCACCACCTCCGCAACAGGATGAACTCGTCCGCCTCGGCCCATCAGTCGATAGCGCCAGAGTCTACTCCGCCCTCATGAAGCGATTGGACGAATGCAAGCAAATAAGTCAACGAGAAGAGCAGCTACGGCATGGTAGTGATGGGAGTACCGGTCTCAATTGGAACGGCAAAGTTGGTTCGTCGACATCTCTCGGCGGCCAGGAACTTGACGAAGCTACGAATCAAGACCTACCAACCATAAGATGTGTTTTACAAGAGGACGACGTCTTCAATGACAGTCCGTGGGAGCAAAGATTGAAAACAGTGGTTGAGACCGAAGGCCCTCAGTCGGCTCATGATGAAGCGGTATCCCCATCCGATAGTACAATGCATCATCGCCAGCGTTCGGCTTCTGAGACTACCATTGAAGCTTACAAGCCTTACTCAAGACCCATGGCCGGGGTCGAAACAGGCCACTCGCCCTCGAAGCCGTATAATTTGCAGGGCGATAAAACCGCGAATCCACCAAGAGCATTGTCTACTCGCAGTTCGGCGTTCTTTGGCAGCCCGACTTGCCATCTCTTCCGCACCACGAGTCCATATCGCAAGGTCTTGCAAGAGAAGGTCAGATCAGAGTCACAGGCTCCAGTTTCAGATCAGTTACTCTCACCATCAGTTTCAATGCTGAACCTCGACCTTATACCTACAAGGCGTCGCCCGAGTCTCTCTAAGGAAGATTCCCGACTTGCTTACTCTGAAAGTATATACTCTGACGATCTTCTCTCCCCACGTGCATTACCACAAAGTGTCGGGGGACAAACAGAACCAAGAGTACCACCCCGACACCCCAACCATGTAGTGGCCGGTTCTGATTATCGACAGACACCCTCTATGTCCAACAGCTTGGAGGCTGTTGCGAAGGATCTCGGTCCTAATGCTACACCCGTGATTAACACACATCAAATACGCTACTTGCCAAGTGGCTCTTATACCTATACACCGACAATGCCACAGAGCCGAACGGTCTCAAACGCAAGTTCTGTGGAGTGGAAGACTTGGCTCTCTGCCAATGCGGCGCATACCGACGCTAAGTTGGCCAATACTGGAACTCAGCACCTGACGGAAGTTCGTCACGCAAAGACAAGTATGCCTAGAAGCTTGGGTCATGTGCGTGAGCGCGCAGAGATTGAGGACCCTGAATCTCCAACTTTGTACAGAGCTATGGGCACAGGAAAGGCCAAACTGCAAACGCCACTAAGAGTGACGAGCCACAATCCACGTCAAGTGTCGTCTGCCAGCCGCGTTGAGCTTGGCATAGACGATTCAAAGTTCTCCACACCTTTGAGAGACGAGAACACGATCCCTGAGACGGGCGGACGCGTGGCTAGGCGTCTTCGTGGCATCTACAACCCTCCACCAATTCCGCCCAGAAGCTCTTTGAGGACGACTCCTTCGATGCCGGTTTTGCAGTCTCGTCTTTCTCATAGCAACTTACCCGTTAAAGCCGTAGATCGACAAGCTTCCAAGGTTCGCAGCATGGACGCCATCCCAAAGGCCCAAAATTTCGAGTCCCCCTTCCAGCCCAAGACACGATCTCCGGTCAAATTAGTCAGACGCACCGGACTAAAAAAAGGGCTTCAAACGTCTGCTTCCAGCCCAGGGTTGACAATCGAGAAACAATTCGGTCCCATGCTGGCCAGTCACGATGGCGGGTCTCCCAGGGAGAGGCGGGGGTCCGTTCGTCGGCTACTAGACTCCAGCGACTCGCATGATGGTGAGAGATCCGATACCGCGAGCCTTGACTGGAAAGCCGAAGCAGCTGGCAGCCATCACTTGGTGGAGAATTTTCTCAGCAGTAGGCGTCGGCCACCAGTCCATGGGGCGTTCGTATGAGAAGAGACTGTGGGTTTCTCGTAATGGAGACGTATTCGGTTCAGTAAAACGCTTAATGCAAGTCTATTGTCAGACACTTTTATAATTAACGATGACTCGTGGGTATCATAGATGTGTTGTTACAAAGTTCAATGTTAATACATGGTTTTGTTGCGAACGCAAGGCTCTTGTGATGGCATCATGTCACGGATTTCGGGACATCCCCAAAACGATACTGAGCCCACGCGAAGCTGCCTTCCTTCATGGTCCACAGCTGCTTCCCGCGGTCGTCCCCCGCAGCCCCGGCGGCCACGTGAATGGGCATGAGATGATCCATGTACGGATGAGCCTGCTTGGCATCGGGCCGCCTGCAGACCTGAGCCATCTTGTCCTGCCTCTCGGCGACGTTGGAGACCTCGACAGCCTCTTTGAGAGCGTCGTCGAAGCTGACGGCGTACGGCATCGGCCGCGGATCGTTGCTCATGTGGTAGAGATTGTGAACGGACATGCCCGCGCCAATGATAACGACGCCTTCGTCGCGTAGGGCGGAGAGGGCGGCGCCGAGGCGGTAGTGAGCATCCGGGTCCTCTGAGCGGAAGAGCGATGCTTGGACTAGCGGGACCTTGAGGGGGTTTGTGGAAGGGTTGAAGGCTACGTGGAAGCCTGCCCACACGCCGTGGTCTAGGCCGCGGTCCGTCGTGGGCACGCAGGAGATGTTGCTGCCGTGGGAGGCGGAGAGGAGGGAGCAGACGCGGGATGCGAGCTGCGGGGAGCCGGTGTTCGGGTAGGTTGCTGAGTAGTAGTGGAGGGGGAAGCCGGAGAAGTCGTAGATTAGCGGGGCGGGGCCGGGTGCGGCGTTGATTGAGATGGTGGTGGGGGAGGGGGATTGCCAGTGGGCTGAGAAGACTAGGATTGCGGTGGGGGCGAGGGAGGTTATTTCGGCGCCGATGTGTTGGAGGGTTGGGTAGACTGGGTGGGCCTTGTTGTACATCACGTCTGGCTTTGTAGTGTTAGTTTGGTGATGAGGTTGTATGGTGAGGGCGAGGCATATGGTGAGAGTGAGAGTGAGGGACGGGGGGGGGGGGGGGGTGGTTTCGCCCGCGGGGGGGGAGAAGGGGGGGGGGGGCCGCGGTTTTTTTCTTTTTGGGGGGGGTGGTATTTGTGGGGGGGGGGGGGGGGGGGGGGGGGGGGGGGGGGGGGGGGGGGGGGGGGGGGGGGGGGGGGGGTTGCTTACGCCGCCGTGGGAGAAGAAGTAGACTGGCATCCGCGGTTTCTTCATCTTTGGTGAGTCTGTAATTTGAGAGGAAGTTGAGGGTATGAGAGTTGTCGTCACTGATGTGAGGAAGGCGCGGAGAGTAGGTGAGAGCATGTAGGCCGTTAGAGCGACTGTGAGGGACAGGAGGAATAGGGGATTTAGACGAGGCATCTTGGAGTGCGGTTGGTGGCTTAGTAGTTGACTTGACACGCCCGCGATGTTGTGTGTTTGAGTGATCGTCCTGGAGCGGGACGGGAGTCAAGCATATATGAACCCCCGGAGGTCGTTGGGCGCTACCCGACGGGCCGGATGAGGGATGCGGCGCGGGGGTTGAGGAGGGGCCGGATGGCGGGTGATTTTGTTTTCGTCGCGCGCGGCCGGGTCCACTGTTGTCTTAGCGGGCGGGCGGAGTGGGAGGGCCGTTCGAGGTGGGCGATGAACTGAGGTAGGATGCGTCAACGCAGGGCCATTAATAATCATCCTATTCCATACAAAGTACATGCTTCAAGAATACGTAAAAGATAGGAGGTAAGAATAAGAACAACGAAAATAACAGAAATAGTAAGAGCGAGAAATCAATAAGAGCAACAAGACAGTAAGAGCTGCCGTGACTGTAGTAGTAACGGGGTCACTAGGGGAAATAGGAACAATTTGAACAGTGCCCTAGGGATGCCAGGAATAGAGCTAGGGTATCGAGCAGCAAATGATTGTGTCACCCACTTGCGTACCAAAATGCGCCGAGGTGGTCGTGAGATCGTGGTCGTGAGATCGTGGTCGGAGGATTACCGGAATTACGGATTAGGGGGTTTAAGAGAGGTATGTTTGGGCCATCTACTGATCTCATGGCCTGACGGAGTGCGAAGCTCGAGGTGTAGAGCAGTCTAAGCTCTAGGGTGAGCTTCGAGCTTCCCCCTGCTCGTCAGTGAGGTGATGGGTGCTGACTGCTATCATTCTATGACTTTGCACCACATCACTATAAGTAAAGAATGCGTTCCAATGGCGCAAAGAATACACAATGACAAAAATCTTCTCGTAGCCTATCAATCCATTCGTCTCACTAGCCAGGAGGTATTTATCAAGGCCGACGGTTCAGGTCAAACTGGGCTGGTTGGTGGAGTATCTACCTTACCTAAGTTCGAGCTCCAGAATCAATACACCCGCAGCTCTAAGTAGTACGCCACGACAGGCTACGGGGTCGAGCTCGATTCACAGCAAGTGCACCAGGAGATGTAGCCACACCGGCGGTGAACTCTGTGTTTCCTTCGCATATCTTACGAGTAAGCAACCGTTACCACGAATGGGACAGTGCAAGCTGCATTGGAAAACGGTACCGAGCCCGGATCAGCGCCCCGCATACGCCAGCGGAGAAAGGGTAAGAAAAACCCACATCTTAATCGGCCCGCCGCCCGAGCTTTCGCCGCGTCGTCTCTCAGCTCTGTCTGTCCTGTGCTGCCCTTGCTTGACACAATCCGCAAATGCTCGTCTCGCGAGTAACCGCAACAACCATCCTCCTCACCCTCCTCGCGCCCTTCACCGCCGCCACACCGCAACAGGAGCAACAACGACTAAGGCACCTCGAGCAGCAGTATCCGCTTTCTGAGGCAGAAGAGCTCCACCCCCTGCCACCTCATCGCCCGTCTCTCGCAGGCATCGCAGAAGCGCAAGGTCCCGACTTACTCTCACCCCCTACCACCTACGAAGCTATGTCGTCCTCCGTCGCCCGGACGGCCCCGCTCGTGTTCCCGGCCGCGGGGAAGCACACGGCCACCGTCATCTTTGCTCACGGCCTCGGCGATACGGGCCACGGCTGGGCGAGCGCCGTTGAGAACTGGCGGCGGAGGCAGAGGCTTGATGAGGTCAAGTTTGTGCTGCCTCATGCGCCTCAGATCCCCATTACCTGTGTAAGTTGATACCCTGTCTCAGTTTCTTCAAATGGTTCCCTATCAAAATGCGGAAGTCGTTGCCGATTACTAACATCATGCACAGAACTGGGGCATGCGCATGCCGGGTTGGTTCGACATTGTAAGTCGCGCTACAATCTTCGACCGCCACCGCCAAAAACAGGCAGAAGCATCATCATCATCATCATCCCCATCATCGCCCAAGCTAACCACCATCCACCACCCACAGAAAGTCCTCGACGGCACAGTCGAGGCCCTCCGCGAATCCGAAGACGAGCGAGGGATCCTCGCCTCGTCAGAGTACTTCCAGCAGCTCGTCCAGGCCGAGGTGGACGCCGGCATCCCCGCCGAGCGCGTCGTCCTCGGCGGCTTCAGCCAGGGCGGCGCCATGGCTATTTTCTCGGGTCTGACGGGCAAGCACCGGATCGGCGGTATCGTGGGCTTATCGTGCTGGCTGCTGCTGAGTAACAAGTTTGCCGGCCTGGTCCCCGAGGAGAAGGCGAACCAGGAGACGCCCGTGTGGTTGGGCCACGGCGACGCGGATCCGCTTGTCAGGCCTGAGTTGGGGGCGCTGAGTATGGATGCGTTGAAGGGGCTTGGGTATAAGGTGTCGAGGACGCTTTACCCGTGAGTATTCTCTGTCGCCCTCTCACTTCCTTCTTCATAGGGCCAGGTCACAATTAGGGCGGAATGCTGACATCAATCACAGGGGTATGGGTCACGCCGCTTGCCCTGAGGAGTTGGACGCCGTTGAAGCTTTCTTGTTGGAGAGACTCCCGCCTACTCAGAAGTAGGGTGCTGTTGGCAGAGATCTTTTTAGGAGTAGCTGGAAGATGTGTTTATGTATGTAGAAAGAGCACGAGGCAACGGAAGGATAGAGAGAGCCTAGGAGCCAGGGAAGATGGTCTTTTTCGACAGAGGATGTTCGATAGAACCAGTCTTGCTCAAGATAAACAACATGATACATCATTTCCATTACCAAAAGCCTACGTTCACTAAGCCAATCGCTCGATGAGAATGTATGTATACATGGTCCTGTAAAGTGAGAGCGAACGAAATCGATGATGTAGAATAAGTTGCCTCATCTTCGATAGCCTATTTGAGAAGTAGTTTCGTTTCAAATTGCCTCGTGGACCCGTTGTGAGAGATGAGAGTGAGATCACACTCAAATGCGATCATGGACAATGTCTCTCATTAAGCAACTCAGTGAGAGGGTCGCCTTGCCTCACATTCCTAAGCACACAACATACACAGACATGCACATAATTAATAAGCTTACCTAACCATGTCGGACTAAGCTAATCAACTTGTGGCAAGCTCGTCAATCCGCCGTTTGGTTGCGCTAGCGTTGTCTCGTCCAAGGGCCGTCGTCTTATCTCACCTTCATTCTTCACTGCGGTGTGTGGTGCTGCAGCAACTGTTCTTTAGTCTTCCCTCCCGCCTGCCGCAAAGCAGGGCATCTTCCAGGGTCACCTGCGGGTCCCCTTTCCCCCCACCTCATCGTCCCCCGAATCACAAGGTCTCCCAGCGCCATGGGCCCCCATGGACATCCAAAAGACGCCAGCCCAGAATGCGCCAGATGCGCCAGATGCCCCAATCCTGAGCCAGCCGGAACCCTCCCAAGTCCCAACGGGTGGTGACCTTGTGCTGTCCGTCCTGGGAAGCTGCAGCTTGCATCTGCATCCAGCAGCAACCCGGGCAGCAGCGGCGGCGTTCGTCTTGCGTTTCTCCAAAAAAAAAAAAAGATCTCCAACCACAACTTTCCCATTTCTTCCCTCTTTCTTTTCTTCATTATCTTCATCGTCCCGGTGGGAGCGCTTCTCATAGCAAGCTGTCAGGTTTCTAATTCTTGATCTTCACCGGGCCCCTTGAGCATGTCACTGTCCGCACTGGCGTTGTGAAGACCACGATAAACAAAACAAAGCCCACAACTCCACGTCCTGTCGCACACATCCCGGCACATAGCAACCCCGAAGCCCCGAGATCTTCCTCCCCTCGCAAAGATACCATACTCCCCGCAGCTGTTGCTATCGCCAACAGAAACCAAGAAGAAACTTAACGAAACGGCATCCAAAAGGCGAAAGGGAGAAAAGTCACCGCAAAACTTCCAGAAGCTCCAAGCCCGACGATGGCATCGCAAGGCGCACCAGGCGACTCCCGCCCCATAACCCCAACTCCCTCACAACTCCCGCCGGTCCCCGCGTCGCCAGTCTACTCCCTCGCCTCGACCGCGAACCCGCTCTCCTCCTACCATCTGCCCCTTCCGCCACCACCGCAACCCGTACACGCCGTCCTCACAAAGTCCGACTTAGAGTCTTCCCAGACCGCCTACACCGACCTCATCCAGTCCGCAAAGGCCTACCGCATCGCCCTCGCATCCCTCTCCACCGCAGCCTCCGCCTTCGGCTCCGCACTCGAATCCTGCGCAAGGCTCAAAGAAGCCCGCGCAGAGTCTCTATCGGGCGGCATAAACGGCCTCTCGGGAGGCGGAGGCGGTGGTGGCGGCGGAGGCCTGTTGTCGGCAAGTTTCACGGCCGGCGGACCAAAGGGATCCTGCACCGCCGACCTGCTTCTCTCCGCCTCGGGCGTCCACCATCTGGTCGCGAACCACCAGCAGATTCTCTCCGAGACCGTCTACCGCGACTTCGAGGTCCCTTTACTTCACGAGCTAGACCAATGGCGACAGCGCGTCGACGACGAGGAGGAGGCCTACGTGCGCGAGGTCAAGGCCCGCAACGCCGAGATCAGGAAGCTGGAAAAGGAAGGGCTGAAGCTGCATAAGCAGCGCAGGAGAGACGTGGGCAAGTTCAGGGCACACCTGGTGGACCTGACGACGAGGCTTGACGGGTTGACTTCCCTGCACGGGGAGCACGCGCGGACGCTGCTGCGGGAGAGCCAGGATACCAGCGGGCGGATCCTCGAATCGTCGTGTAGTCTTGTGCGCGCCGAGGTCGATATCTTTGAGTCGCTTGCGCGCAAAGGGTGGAGCGGCGGCGGGCTGGACGAGTTGTTGGAAAAGGGCGCAGATCTGTTTGCCAGCGACGAGGTCGGTGACCACTCTGGGCTGGGCAGCGTTATTGGCGGTGGTGTAGGCGGTGGCGGCGGGTCGGCCGAGACGGCCAAGCTGTTTAGCATTCTCCCGCCCAAGAGTATCCTCGCGGACGCGGCGTCGGATATGACGAGGCGAGGGGGCCACGCGCGGGGCGATAGTTTGCTCAGCGACCCGGAGCGGTACCAGAGTCTCGCTGCCGCCGCGGGAGGGCCGTCGCCCGGCTTCGGCGGCGACGACAACGATACGGATAGCATCTTTTCCGAGACGAATTTCAACCGACCCAGGGGCGTGAGACCGTTCTCACCCCAGCCTATCCGGCGGCACGCTACCGACGTTACGTTTGACAGTCTGGGGGTCGGTCTGAGTGAGGAGTCGAGGGGACAAGAGGACAAGACCCCTGAGAATGAGGTGGAACAGAGGCGGCATGATGTGCTCGAGGAGGAAGATGAGGACGAGACTCTCGGGGAGAGGCCGAATTGGGGCGACGAGCCGGTTGACTCCAAAAGTCATACTGAAAGCGGAGAAGAAGAAGAAGAACAAGAAGGAGAGTCTGCGGCGTTGCTTGGAGACACTGCCGTCGTGGAAGATACCACCGCGCAAGACGGGGCGGCAATCGCGAGCGGGTCGGAGGAGAGGGGGCGGCCTGGACGGCGGTGGAGTGTGAATGAAGACGACGCCTAGATGTTTTGGTTTCCCGTCCGAGGTTCAGTGGTTACTCTGCCCGGGGGTTTTGACGGCGGCGAAAAAGACTCATGATTCATTCTTGTTATACCCATTTAGAGGCGGCGTTGTTTATCTTTCTACAATCACCTGACCTGAGGGATTCAGGGGGCGAAGCGCTTCTCTGGCTATCCCCTTTGGTGCTTTGCATAGATACATAGTCTGTTATACATATTCTGGTTGGCAAAGTCTTCTTTCACACACTTCTAAACATGACGAGATTTGACCTGGGCATATAGTGATCCTCTGACTGAGCCTCTCAAATCTCTGTTTCGGTGCTTGGTCTCTGACCGAACCTGCTTCTGCTCGCCCAAATCTATGAACTATAAACAAAGTAGTTTTGCGCGTGGTATTCGTATAGAACATGAAACTTTTTTTAAAACCCCGCCCGTTTACCAGCCCCTTTCCAAACCAAACGCCGTCCATCTCGCCCGTCAAGTTAAACACTCACAAGCCCCCCTTTATTGAAAATTCTCGCTCGTCTCCCAATCCATGGTTTGAATCAACTCCTTTAGTCGTCCTTGTCGGCGCTCATAATCTCGCCGCCAAAGAGCCCAAACGTAGAGTCGAGCCAGCAAATGACCTTCCAGTACAAGCTCGCGCGGTTCCAGTCAAAGTCGCCGTTGTCGGTGCGCGGCACCTCGTTGCCAATCATGGAGCCGCTGAACCACTTCAAAAACGGCACCATGTTGACCAGCCTCTGGGTGTAGCTCTGCTGCGGCAGCAGGGCCTGCTCGGCGGGGAGGAGCTTAGCCTTGCGCGCGGTGGGGATGCGCCGGCAGAAGAGGCTGTCTTCGGTGGTCGTCGTGGCGGTGGTCAGCGCCGATTGTTGCTGCGAAAAGGGGTCGGCGGTCACCGTCGCGGACGAGTTTGTCGCGTTGGAGATTGTGGCCGTCTCGATTGTGTTGGAGGAGGTGAGAGATGTGGGCGGAGAGAGGTCGCTCATGGAGCGGGCGTTGGGGAGGGCAAAGGGGTTGCCGCCGGTGGGCTTGTTGGATGATGCGGTGCGGTGCTTGCTGCGCGGCGTCCGGTGTGTGCCGAAGCTGCCTGCTGGGACGGACTGTGAGCGGCCGAGATCGTCGGCGCTGGGAACGAGGGAGTCGACGTCTGGGATGGGCTCGTCGCGGGCAGGCTGGTGGCCGTGGTAGGGTTCCGCGTAGACGAGGTAGCCCAGCACGCGCTGGGGGCTGGCGTAGACGGCGGCATCGGCGGCGTCTGCGGACTCAAAGGTGACCTCGATCCAGTGTTGGCCGCCGTCGGCGCGGTTGACCTTTGCGCGCTCCTCAGGCGTGAGGCCTCTTCGCCGGGTGAAGGCAGGATCGCGGAGCTCTGACTTGTAACGGCGTTGCTCGAGGGGCGGTTCGCGGGGGTAGTCCTCGCAGATCAGGCCGGCGAGCTGCTCGTAGTGGGAGATTGCGGCGTACTGTTGCGACGCGGAGCGGTAGCCGCGGAGGACGACTTCGGTCGGGACGTGACGGGTTACGCGGGGCTCGGCGGCGGCGGCGGGCGCGTCGTCGGCTGCAAGGAGGGGCGGCTGCGAGAGGCCGGAGGTCTTGCGCTGGGGTGCGGCGTTGGGACCGGAGGCGGAGGAAGGATTCGTCGCGCCGCTGCCCGATGTTGATGAGGGCGCCAGGTTGGAGTTGGAAGTTGTGGCTTGGGAGGAGATCCAGTCGCCAAATATCTTGTCGGCGGCTGCTACTGTTGGGTTTTCGCGACGGCCGGCGGGAGTTCCTGTTCTCGAGCGCGAGCGGCGTGTTGATTTTCCAAAAGATCCAGTCTCTGCTACGCCACGGCGGCGGGCGCCAGGAAGGCCTTCTTGTCTAAGGGGAGGAAAGTCTGTGTTAGCGGCATGTCATTGCGCGTGGCATTGAGCTTGCAGTCGAGCGCGGTTGGCTTTGAGACGTACTGTGGGAAAACCATGGCGTAGGGTCGTTTGATGCCGTCGTCTCCAACGTAAAGCTCCTCATCGGGAACATTGTGAAGAATAAGAGGCGCCATCGTGTCGTTTGTATTAGGAGGATGTTGCCTCGTCGAGTAATATGGTCCGGGGTGGCTGTCGCAGAAGCGGCGGTATGGGTAGCTTCGACGTGCTTCGAGGCAGGCAAACACGATCAATCGCACTCTAACTCGGACGCAGGGAGGTAAAGAAGACTGGGAAAAGGAGTGTGTGGTGGCCGCCGAGGTGCTGTTGTGCCTTTGGCTCTGGGAGGACAAAGAAAGCGCCTTACTGTGGTCGACTTCACATGGCCCGTGGTGATGATTTTCTACTGCGAAAAGGCACCCAGGCCTGACCCAGCAACGACCCAGCGGAATATTAGCCTGCCGACTTCCGGGCGTACTGGAACCCAGGCGCTTCCTGTCGGGGTTTGCAGGGGTCCCAAGATCTGTGCACACCGTCCGGTGCTTATGTCATCTGTTGTCTGATCGTAACCTCAAGTCTCAACCACAAGAATCTATCATTCGCGATCCCGCAAAGTACTTTGCTCATAAAGCGACGTTTGACTATTTTTATTGGGCTAACTTATTGCCGACGGTTTTCTATGTTTGTAAGTCCATTAATAACAACCAGAAGCGTATCGAAGTTTGGGTTTGATATGAAAACATTCTTAGTTGAGGCTTCAACTTCCAAAACCAAGCTTCCTTCTATTGTGGTCCTCCTCTATCGCGATTTCAAACTATCTGTTACTTGGAGCTTCCTCTTGTCAATTCAAGATACCCTGATCAGAAAGCCTGACTTCTCGTACGAGTAACTCTGGCGAAACCATCTCAAAAGTTCCAAGTGCACACATCTTTCCTCAATTTCTGATATTTCTCTTCCTCAAACCTTGGTTGAGTAGAAATACCACGCTACTAGTACCTTAGTCTAAATCAGTTTGGGGTTATTTGTTCCCCGAGATGCCCAACGCCGTAAACGCTAGCCAAGTCCAAATTGTGTTGCAAAATGTACTAGCTGTGACGTTGAGATAATGCCTGGGCATGGTATCTTTGTAAGGTAGGTAGCTTCTAACGTAACAAAACGGATGATGACGGCAAGCGACGGACTACCAAGACTAGAATATGTATCAATCATGCCACCAAAACAATACAAGCTCAACAATCATCTCCATCGTTCTGACAAGGTCCGTTAAGAATTGGGTACTATCAGTCAGCTACTCCCTTGACTTTCTGCCGAGCCTGTAAGGTAGAGCTTCCAGCATGATATCATGCTAAGGTACCTTCCATTGAGAATGGTGTTTGGTAGGTACCTGACATAGTGGTGTAAGTGCCTACCTTGAGAATTAGCAGTTGTGAGCCATCAGAACAGTTCAAACTGCGCGTACCCGTACCTGTCTTCATCTGAGGTAGGTGCTCACGAGACAAGGCAGTTGCCCATTGGACAACGTGCCTTCTGCAACTTGGAAGACTCTCGACATGGCAGGAGCACTTGGGGAACCGCGAGGCAACAATGCTCGAATACGGAAGGCACCTTTCAGCCTGCCTCATCTGTTGACGCGCCACGACGCGACTGCTTATCCTCACTCTATGTCGTCCCTTCTCCTTTCTTCCACACTCACCCCGTCACTTCCGCACCAACACCACAAAGACCACGCCCAACCTCCTACTTTCTGCCAAGTCTAATTGTCTCGAAGCTTCAACTCCCGCCACGACGGCGTTGATCTCTTGTGTAGAAACCATCATGTTCTACAGCCACGAGAGTTGGTCATTCCAGTCGAACACCGGATCCCACCTGTCACTAACACCGAGCAGTCCTCACCAGCCACCAATTCGGTGTTGCGACCATCTGGTGAGCAAGATCCTGTCCGTATGAAATAATATTTCTACTTACCCCTCATCTCCAGGGTCATTGCGACTATTGGTCCTCGTGGCGCTGGCACTCACAAAAAGGTGTCCCGTCGGGCTATCGAAGATGTCGATATTCGGAAGGCTTGCGAGAAGATCATTCAACCGGGAGCTCCCATCTCACTCCGTCTACAAAGCAATCTCCTCTATGGGGTCTCCCGTGTTTACTCATCCCAGTGTAAATATATGCTCACCGATACAGAGAAGGTTCAAACGACGATGAGAACCTTTCTTAGACTCATTGCCAACAACAAGACTGATCCCAAGGCCGGAAGAGCAAGGTATATCCACCGACAATCCTCTCGACACATTTGCTAATTTTGCCAGGCGCGAGCAAATCACTTTGAGCGACGACCCAGGCTTCGTTCCTTCGAGTGTTATGCCCTACTTCACCATTGACGACGACGGTAGTCCCTGCTTCGTTTCTGGCAGTCAGCCATCTTCAGGCTCCAGAAACAAGTCGCAGTCACAACTCAGTCCGTTCCCCGATTCCATCGACTTCCTTGACAACAGTGGCCACGGAAATTCCCCGTTCCATCTCGACTTTTCCCAGTCGCCAGATATCCCAGATTTCCGCTTGCCTTCTCCCTTCGCGCAAGGCTCTGCACAGAAGACGCTCCTTCCTCGATCTCGGGACGATATGGAACTCGACATGAATGCAGACCCTTTCGGAACTCTGGACGACTTCGACAACTTTGGTGGCGTGGAGCTAGCAATTGACGAAAACGGGGCAGTCATCCTGGACGAAGACGAGCTTGAGTTACCTGAGCTTCCAGGGATCGACATGGACGAGGCCGACATTCTGATTCAGCATAATCAGGTCGCGGACGATCATCAAGTTGCTGGCGATGTCCTTGCTGTCGACGCGCAACATGCCGTGCCCTTGCTCGGAAGCGACCCTCTTCCGCTTTTGAGAGATGAGCCATTGGTCCCTGAGGCCTCCCGGAAGGTTCAGAGCGACCAAGCAGTTGCCCCTGCCAACAAGCGTCGCCGCATTCTAGAGCTAGATAACGGCACACAGCTCTCCCGTTCAACTCTCAAATCCTGGCAGGAAGGCTACCTCGATAACACAGAAAGAGCGATCAAAAGGCGCAGGGGCAACGCAAACCAAGCCAAAGAGAACGCCTACTTCTTTCTTTTTGGAAAGGGTATTGGAGGCGTGGGTACCTATGGGGTTGACTTCCCCTTAGCTGAGCTGTTCGCGGGCAATGGCCTGCGTGACATCATTTACGGCCCGCCCACAGAAGAGGAACGCGAGGCTCAGACACCTTCCCCCAAAGGCCGTCGGAGACGAGCAGGCGAAGCATTTGGAGAGAACAGCAATGAAGTTGCGGACCGAAACGTTCGACCCAGGCTCAATGAGACACCGCAGCAAAGCCGCCTTATGGACGATGACACTGGCTTCGACATGGCCTTCGGGGACGATTCGATGCCCGAGATGGGCATGGAGGCTGGCCAGCCCATGCGCGACAATCATTCATCGTCCTTGATGCCTTGGGCCCAAACCCCTTCGGTGGGCAGGGGCTCTTCCGTTGCCAGCCACAGCGCCCGGAGGCATGAAAACACTAGCCGCCAGAAGTCTGCCAGTATCCGCGGAAGCAGCATGCCACCTTTCGAGCCCCTACATGATGCGCAGCACACGGACGACTTCGACGCCTTTCCCTTCGACATGCCGGCGTCACAGGACTTGGCTCCTAAAGGTCTTGACCCAGCTGAGATCCTTATCACTGCCCAGCAGGAAGGTGAGAACGACTCTCAATGGATGCGATCGATGCTCGACACCGCAAGTGGAGAGTTCCTACAATGGACAGAGGAAGAAGCCAAGAAGACGGGCCAAATCAAGGAGGGAGATGCGAAGAAATATCGTCGATGGGTTGATTTTGACAATCTCATCGAGCCCACGAAGCAGAACCACGTCGTCGCGGCCCAGGCGTTCTATCATGTTCTCGCTCTGGCGACCAAGGACGCCATTACAGTCGAGCAGCATGTTGCGGATCTGCAGCCCTTTGGGCCTATTCGAATTGGAGTTGACATGACGGCGCACATCAACAGCGAGGATTGACAACTGAATAGCGTATCCAACGATCGATTCTACGACACGATATGACGACACGGGGTGCCTAATGCTGCAAATTGCCTGGAAGAATCGGGGAGAGTTTGTTTGCTTGAGAAGTTTCGTTCGGGGAGGGAGGTTCGTTTGACATTTTCTGCGTCTTTGATTTTCAGCTTTACATTGCGACAAGTTTGATTTTCCGGATTAGGATAAAGGGGGTTCTTCTCGAAGTGAGAAGGCGATTCTAGTCATCTAGGGACTAAAGTATCGATCGGTCTGGTGGAGAATCTGGGAACTTGGAATTGCTATCTCGAGGAATTGGGATCACATACGGGCAGAAGACTTGCTAAACATCGAACACACATTAGCTACATTCACCAGAAGAAGTTCTTGATTTTGAAGATGTCATTGAGGTTCATTATTACGTGCACTCATTGGAAAAGCTAGACTATTCGTAGACATCCTCCTCATCGCCAACTCCTTCCCGATCCTCAAACTTCATGTAGACAATGTCGGGATCCTCGGCCGCCGGACCCATGACTTTCGTCCAGACATCCTTGATCGGCTCCAGAGCCGTGTCGCTGAAGGCAAGATCGAGCGGCAGGCTGGGAAGGACCTCTGATGCATCTGCGGAATTTGACGCAGCCGCGTGTGCCTGTTGGTACGCGACCTTGTAGATCGCCTGTGGCTTGTGTTCGCTATCGCCGAGGGCAGAAAGCAACGAAGCCAAAGCCTTTTCCAAGGCTTCGGCTGAGGTTGGTGTCATTGGAGTGACAAAGTAGAGAACGCCTAAACAGTGACCCTGTTAGTCGTGTGACAAGACAATACGAGGTAGTTGCAGGTCAAAGTGTGAAGAAAATGTGTACAATCAGTTCCACAGAAGTTTACGTCAAAGCAAGAGCTCAGGCAATGTAGATAAGTTTTTTTCTGAAATCATCATGTGTACGATGGAGGGCTTAAAACAGGGAGAAATAGGGGAATGTTTTAACTTACTCTGTCCGGTTGGACACTCCCCAGTCTCGCTTGAATGAGCAAAGACGTAAATGGGGAATGCTGATGCAACATCGGCGATGGAGTTGGCCGGGAATGCAATGACTGCTACAGCTGGTGTAGGCGATCCTTCGCCAACAGCCTCGAACAAAGACGAGAGCGGCGAGTTGATGACTGCAGTCAACCTGCTCACACGCTGGCCGCCGGAGGCAATCCCCTCAGCGCCGCGAACGAACATCCGGGATTTCACCGTAACGTCGCTGGTTAGGTCGACCTCGAAGCAAGCGCAATCTTCCCGGGCTTCGTCGAGCTGGCGCGTAGCTTTCGTGCCTGTGCCTAGCATGTAGACTGCGCCGCCGACGGCGCAAGCGCGGCAACCGACTTGCGCGATCTCAGAGAGACCGCCCCATTTGGGGTACACAGCAGCGAAGCCTGGCCCGAAGGCGCCCATGGAGGAGAGGTGCCTGTGGATAGCGGCCAAGCCGTCCTTGGTTGTGACCTTGCCGTCCAGACTCAAGGTAAGCGTGACGACGTAGGTCTGCAGAGCGGTGTCCAGCTTGAAGTCCGATGACAGGAACTCCGACAGAGGCTTGTCGGCATGTGGAGCCCATATGCCCTTGTTGTCTTCCGAGTTGTAGTCGAAGACGAACTTGAGGAACTTCATCAGCGACCGCTTCGCCCTTCCGGGGATAGCAGTTGTGGAGAAGACGGCTTCGCGGGTTGAGGGGATCGGCACAAGGCTCGGTTTTCCGGCTTCGATCCCGCTACCGGTAGCTGGTGGGGTGTAGATGAAGAAGGACCCAACGGCGAGAAACTCTATCTGTCGGAACGCGCGCGACGATACGAGTTGCTTCACCAGCTCTGAGCGGGTGTGTATGATCTGCGGCGCGAGAGCGAGAGAGTAGGCTCTCGGGAAAGAGAGTGAAGGTCCGGAACCCGTTGCTACCTCGGGCTTGCTCACCGTCACTGACGAGAAGACGCGCGGTGATCCGGCGACATCGTCGGCGGGAGTAGCGTTCGCAGTCGCCCACTCTTCAATCTCTTGCAAACTGAAGGCGGCTTCGGGGCCGCCATAGTACTCGTTGGGATCGAGGTGCAGAATTTGCTTTCCTGACCGCGAGAGGGCTCTTCACGGCCAGACGAGACTGCGTCAGTCAGATCGAGGCTTTTTCAAGAAACAACGATGCCGAAAGACGACGACGAGTTGGGCTGGGAAAAGAAAAAGAGAGGCCAGGAAGAGAGCTTACAAGGCTAGCAGCGACTGCTGCAGGCCAGTGCCGTGGAGTATGACATCCCACGTCTGCTCGGCCAGCGATTCCATGGTGTTGGAAAGTGTGAGGTCGAAAGAAGAGCAAGGAGGGAAAATTTGCGTGGAAGTCGAGAGCTGAGGTTGGAACCAGGAAGATTGACGATGGGGCTCCATGGTGGGGAACTCTGGAAAACGGAGGCTGAAGTGTGTGAAAGCCACAGCGGGCACTGTATTTCGGCACTGTAGCTGGCTCGCCTAAATTTTCATCGCGAGGAAAGCGCGACTGTCTCTGGTTTCTTCCTTCCTTCATCATCCGCTCGGTAACCAAGCCGCGAGTCAACATTCAGTAGATTCGCGGCTCATGAGGGCCTTTCATTAGGCTTCCTCGGCGCCGGGCGGTAGAAGGAATTTCCCTAGTATCTACTGCCTTGGAATAAAGTCTGAAAAGGTGGCTCGAATTGTGGAATACATATCTTCACCGCGGCACGCTCATTGTGCGTTCCGTGTTTCGCAGACTTTGGCTCGATCCTTGTGGGAGATGACGAAGCTCTGTTTTCTTTGCTAAGTTGATTCTATGAACCGAAACAAGTAAACCAGACTACTGTCGATCCCTAATGATTGTTTCCTGTCTGCTAGTGAAAACCCGTTTTGACCTATTCTGATGCCTCGTAACAATTCCTGGCGCACTCTGCGACACCTTGTTCAGGTACCGACGACTCTGTAAAATCAAGCAGACCTATACCCCCAAATTGTAATGCCCTTGTGGTATCATAATCATGTCTCGTTATCGTGTTGTCGGTGAACCCTTTAGTTGTCGGAAGAGTCCTCGCTGGTGTCGACATCAGGGACCAAGGCGACATGCTTGGCCTTGACGCAACCCTTGCTGGCGCCACGCTGGCTGTTGCAGCAGTCGACGATGCACATGGCCTCCTTGTTGGAAGTGAACTCCTCGCCGGCCTTGTCAAGATCCGCGAACCAGACCTCGTGTTCATTCTCGCACTCGAGAAGCCACTTGCCTGTTGCGTCGAACGCAGTTCGTAAGCATACTTTCACTCCACACTGAACAGGGAACGTCTCGGATGGATCGCAACTTACCATAGTGAGACAGGCAAGACTCGTTGGTGTTCTCCTTCTCGACGAAGGGCAGCTCGCACAGCTCGCACATCTTGATGTTGCGCTTCACAGTCTTGGGGAGCGGCTGGGCCCAGCTCTTGTTGGACAAGGAGGCGCGGGTAGACAGGCGACGCTTGGCGGCGGCGGCGGCCTCCGACTGCTTCTTGTCGTCGAGGTAGTCGAGGACGCTCTTGACGTGGTAGTGGGTGTCGGTGAAGCTGCAGACAGCCTTGAGGATCTGGACGAGTTCCTCCTTCGAGGCCTCCTGGATTCGAGAATGAAGATTGGCCATTGCTGGATGATGATGCTTGGTGTGTCTGAAGCAAAATTTCCAGAAAGTGGTGATGATTATCTCAAGTGATGCTGATTTTTTAAGGTGATGTGAAGAGAGAGGCTTAGCAGCTTCAGAAGATCGTGTCAGAGAAAAGATAATGGAAGTTGAGGGGCTCAAGTAGGTATGCGCTTTCATCTTCACCCGGACCGCACTAAAGGCGGCTGGTGGGTGAAAGGCGGCTGGGTCATCAAAGCTCACGATAGGGGGGGATCGGTTGCAGTCTTTGGCCGGGTAGAGCACAACCTGAGGATACATAAGAGGAAACGGCTTCCTTTGCCCAAACGTCTTGGATTTTCATGTCTTCCTTTTGGTGGGTATCATTATCTTCATGCCATGGCCTTGTAAAACTGCTCCCATCTCCGCTCTGCAACACCTACAAACTCCCGTATGAGCTGCGGCTGCAGTACGGTTCCTCCATGCTTTGATATCGCCAATACCTTCGTCTCTCCCTCGCTTCGGTCCACCACTGCTGTTACCTCTTCATCACATAGACTCTCCTCCAACCTGTCTGGGTCGACCAGAGTCCAGAACTTGCCGGCAGCAGGCCGATCCGTCGTCTCTTTGCCTGTGAAGACGCCAGCTGTGCAGGCGATAGGGAAGCCGTGCAACGTCAGGGGCTTGGGGCTCTCTCGGGAGCAGACGACCATCTCGCGGTCTGCGTCCCATCGTGCGATGGGTATCGTTGTGTCGCGAAGGGCGGCCAGGATAGCAGCCCAGGCAATGTCGAAGGGGTTGCCATCGAACGAGATGAAGAAGATGTCGATGTACAAAACCCAGTATGCCATGACAACCCTTTCACCCTCAGACTTCTCTTCGTCCTCGTCCTCATCCATCTTGTCGTCTCCATCATCGCCCTCCATCTCGGCCTTCTCGGCAGGGCGGGTGTACCATATTCTCAGGTCCTCCGCGTCGACGAGGTTGGAGGAATGCAGCAGTGAATAAACTCTCGTGCTCAGGGTCTGTGCCAGTGTTGTGGGAGGTACGCCGGGGAGGAACTGCGGTGCGCAGCCGGTGGCGAGCTCGATGTTGGGCACGAGCAAGTCGTAGTCCTTCAGCTCCGAGCTGGGCTTGCCGTTTTCATCGTCGAGATTCGCAGCGGTGCGGAAGTTGGGGATGTCGGAGGCCAGAAGTGTTTCGGCGCGAACACCGCAGATGACAGTTGTATCACCCGTCCGCACAACGGCGCTTCCATTGGCATGGGTCAAGCTGGAAGTGTTGACATTGGGAATTCGGGCTTCGTTGGGTGCGCGGCCGTTGCTTCTGGCAGCGTTGGCGGGCGCGGGAGGCTGGAGGTTTGCGAGGAGGAAGGGGTGAGGGGAGAGCTTGGCGAATGTATCGCGAGGAAGGCCCTTAGAGGTAGCCATTGTCGTAATATCTTTCGGAACAACGGGAAAGCAGAGAATCCTCTCAATTGAAGCGCAAACGATCTGGAGGATGGCCTCGGACTTGTCTGAGGTGGGATGAAGTGAGAGCTGGAAATTTTGAGTGGAGTCGGAGGTCGGCGTCAGTGGCTCCGGTGGGGTTCAACTAAGGTACCTAGGCATGTACCTAGGTAGCGCTGCCAGCGTCCAGTTCCAGGCCCTGCCCGGGCTGCAGTGAACGGATGGTCCCTTCCTGCAGCTGCATCATCGCACATCCCTCACCCCACTATACTTTTCCTTGCAGTGTTGACGACTTCAGGACATGAAATCGATCGATTGATTGCGTTCAACCATCACAGCGGCATGTTCTGGAAACTCGTTTGTACAATTGTAATATGCTTCTATTATATACTGATTTTCATAGTCATACGCATCGTTGTCCTTGCCATGCGACTCCCAGGCAAGACCTTCCTCCGCCGACATGTCACCGATCACAGCAAAGCCAGAGCGCTTCCAGCCGTGACATTGACACCGAGACTCAGGTTGCCCAATACTGAGCTGCTCAGCCAGTTGCCAACATAACCGTTCACATCCTCGGGCTTCTCCCACATGACCCAATGCGTACCATTCACCTCGCCTCTTGACAAGCTGTCGAAGTACGTCTCCATACCGGTCGACAAGATGGGAGGCAGCGCCGAGTCGAGCGAACCGCCGATGTACAGCGCAGGCTGCGAGTACTTGGCCGTGTACGCCGTAGCGTTGCTAGGGATGAGCGCAAGCTCGTCCTGCCAGTTGAGCTCGCCGGTACGGTACCAGTTGAGCGTCCTGTTAAAGGGATCACTACCGGCGTAGTTCTCCACGTAGTAGTCGAGCTCCTCCTCGCTCAACAGCGGCGTGTCCGTCGTTACGCCGTCGAGAAGGTCAAAGTCGAACCCGGCGCCGCTGGAGTTGAAGGCTGATGCACCGCTGGGCAGCTTGACGCCGTAGATTGTGTTGAGGATCTGGCGGACGCGGGTGGCGTTTTGGACGTCGCCGAGGCCAATGTAGTCCTGGACGGCGTCGGTGCGGAACTGCAGCTGGTAGTGCAGCGTGGGTAGTGCGGTGGCCTGGTCGACGTAGGCGAGACGGGGCGGTGCAAAGGGGGTGCTGATGACGAAGAAGGCCGAGATCAGCTCCGGGTGCCAGAGGGCTGCGCGGTAGACGACCGCTCCGCCCCAGTCGTGGCCGCCCAGGATGATGCGCGAGAGGCCGAGGTGGCTGGCGAGAGCAGCAATGTCATCTGAGGCGCGCTTGAATGTGCTGGTTGGGTCGGTCAGTCTTCGCCAAGCTTTCTTCGTTGAGGTGAGGTACTGGGTGTAAGAGACTTACTAGTAGTTGACGTCGGCGGGAGCATCAGTGCCTCCGTAACCCATCATGTCAGGAGCAATGACCCGGAGGCCCTTGGACAGGAGGTAAGGAATCTGGTTGCGCCATCCCAGGGACATATCGGGCCACCCGTGGATGAGGAAGATTGTCCCTACCACCTTGCCCGCAGGCTCGGCGTGGATGTAGTTGTACTCGACGCCATTGATAGTGGCAGTCTGGAACTCGAACCCAAACTTGGTGACAGCGCTCATCTTGACTCCAGAATCAGCAAAAAGAACGAATGTTGAAAACGAATGTGAATGCGCTCAGCGATGGCACTGAAGAGACGAAATGGAAACCAAAAAAACCAGCGAGGAGCCCCCGCCGACTATGTAGTTCTTCATTCTCTCGTCCCGAGCCTCGGCTTGCGGCAGTGTAACGGTCAATCCGCGGTGGAGACCCCATGTAAGTCTCCTCCGGGTCCTACCCAATTTGAACGGCGAACCCCCTTTTTTCCTCCTCTTTTGGCATCTTGGCGATTTTCGCAGTGGAGAGGGCGTAGGCAAACAATGCTATATATGGCGTGACATCCGGTGACCCCGGTGTGATATAATTTTTTGTTGGTATGACTGACTCTTACCCAATGGGCCAGAATACTGAGGATGGGGGAGGGCAGAGAAAAAATCAAGTTGTTGTGCGGAACCAGCGACGTCAGAGTTCGTAGCGACCGTGGATGTTTAGCCAAGCCTGATTTACAGCGTAAAGCGTCATTTTTCACAGGTTTTAGTTGGCTTGGGATGCATTTTAAGCAATTTAAGGCGGGCTGGGATCCCTTGCGATCCCTGTGATGAGTAACTACTGATAGAATACGATTATCTAGTGCCAAATCGGTGCCAAAATTAGCATGGGTCTTGACTCGGTGGAACTTTGGGAAACTTCAAGGCCACCGCAACCAAGTTGAAGCTTAATAACTGACGTTGGTCTGTGATATGACCCTAAGTCTATATCAGCCATGCGGGATGGCGAATCTGGGGATTAATTACTTGCAGCTTGTACGCAGCCCTTTGCACTGATCACTGTGGCTCGCGACAATGCAGGTTGCTTGCCCATCCTACAGCCGTAAACCTTGGAGCCAGACCTTCTTTATGAAAGCCCTCTCTTGGACGTCCATTTTTGAGAGCCCATGTTAAAGGGCTAACTCGTCGACTCGTTACTCTGAACAACTAGTATCTTGAGTCAAAAAGTATATGCCGGGGTTGCGGCTAGCCACACCAATTTGGACCCTCACATTACATATAGTCATTTAACTTCATCACAGGAACCGTCCGTCCTGAGATACTCTTTCCTGCGTATACAAATAAGTATATGTGCAAGGAGATGACGCCTGGCAGTGAATGATCCCTATTTGCCTCCTGCTAGCACCGGCCTAGGGCCTCTAAGTGAAACAGCTTAGTCTTCGCCACGGCTGGGAAACGTCGATGCCATTTTGGCTTCTGGGAGCCAGCTAGCTCAATTCGGCACGTTGTGTGACTACAGGTGGCTTGGTTGCTTCAGCTTTTTCTGCCGGCAACAAGGTCTCATTTATACCATTGGATGCGCTGCGGCAATGGAGCCTTCAAGACAGCACAAATCGACTCTTAGGAGCTGGTAGTCTTGAGCAGTCTGATCTGAGACAGTTCGTTCAACAGATTTAACATTATTTATTAACTCGGTATTTTGATTCGTCTAAGAATTACCATTTTTTACTAACCCCGGAGAAACAATTAAACGCTGATACTATTTTAGCTTAAGTATTTCAGAAGGCATCGCAAAAATAAAGAAGGAATAAACGACCCAGGGACACATCAGGCCACGCTTAGCCACTAACAACAATGGCTCCGGAATCCAGACATCTGGCACCATCGTTTCGACTGCTGACTGGTGCATCCTTCAACCTCAGAGGGTTTGAAGAGCCATCAACAGCAATACGCCAAATCTGCCCACTGCCGTTTTCCACCGCAAAAAGGTAGCCATCTGTGGTTGCGTAGCTCGCACCCCAGAAAGGCACCGTAGTCCCAGTTGCTCCTGTGAGGTTGCCCAAGTTGCGAACCACTGTGAATGCGTGGGTAGTCCGGCTCCAGCGCAACAAGTAAGCAACTTGATTGCTCACGCCGACGGACCATAGATCTCCGCCTCCGACGCCAGGAACGACAGTCCAGTCACCGATTGTGTAACCACCGGTACCGGTGAGCTTGCCACTAGTGACGAGACCTCCGTAATTTGTGGTGCCAGGAGCGAAGTTGTACTGATAGAAGTCGGCACCACCAGTAGAGATCCAATACTGGCCGTTCTCGTCGATGTCGCCCGAGTTGAACAGGCCGGTTGTGAGCTTGCTGACCGTAGCGACATACGTACCCGTGCCGTTGGCCAGGATGCGAATGATCTTGAAGTCGGTGGCGGCCTCGTTCTGGGAAATACCATAGAGGTAGTCCTCTCTTGCATTATAGCCCAAGGCGTTGATGTTGCGCGTTGAGTCTCCACCTATGTTGTCGGCGATTTGGGTTCGCTCTCCAGTAGCCAAGTTCAGTGAAAACAGGGTCAGGGACTGAATCAGGAAGCCCGTAGTAGGACATGAGAATGCGGGACCTTGTGTGGCTGAGGCGACAACTCTGGAAGAGGTCGAGGAAGTGCTTGTGCTAGTGCTGCTCGAGCTGGAAGAGCTGCTTGCTGAAGTGGTTGTGCGGGATGAAGATGAAGTCGAGCTTGAGCTTGAAATTGAGCTCAAAGTCGAGCTTGAAGACGATGTCGACGTTGTACTAGTCCGTGAGGAGGAGGAGGATGAGCTCAGCACAGTGGACGATGAAGTCGAGCCAAGTGTGCTTGTCGTGGTTGCCGATGTGGATGTGCTGCTTGGGCTCGAGCTAGTTGACGCCAGCGTGTTTGCCTGGACACTGACGCTGCTGGACGTAGGTGAAGTCGTCGAAGAAGACGACGATCTTGTCAAGGTCGAGAACGTGGAGGCGCTCGACGAACTTAGCAATGTGTTGAGCGCAGCGCTGGCGGAGGAGCTTGAAGAGGAGCTCGAGGAAGAGCTTATAGACGATGTAGAAGATGACGAGGTTACGGCTGTGCTCGAGGAAGAACTACCAGAGCTCGAAGGGAGTGAAGACGACGTTGATATCCTCGTGGTTGATGTTGATGAACTTGTAGTTAACGCCAAGCTCGCGGCGTTGACAGTGACACTCGAGGATGAGGTGCTTGAAGGGATGCTGCTCGAGGTATTACTACTACTCGTGGAAGAACTGCTACTCGTCACGCTATTGCTGCTGCTGCCTGTACTACTTGTTGTGGGAACCAGAGCCGCGGGGTTGATAGTGACACTTGTAGATGAATACGCAGAGGTACGGGATATACTGCTGGTAGTGAAAATACTGGCAGTAGAGCTGGTGGCAGAACTGCTAGTAGTGGCACTGCTGGATGTGGAAAGCAGGCTTGCTTGGTTCGCCGTGGGTGAAGCAGTAGAGCTACTCGGAGAACCACTCGAAGAGCTGCTTGAAGTGCTACTCAGAGATGCCGTGCTGAATATCGAGCTTCTGGTCGTCGAGGTGCTTGTCGAGGTGCTCGGTATGGAGCTTATTGTAGATAACAGGGTGGCTGCGTTGACCGTCACACTCGAAGAAGTGGGAGATGAGCCGAGAGCAGAGCCACTAGACGATGGGGTGGTAGTAGTGCTACTGCTAGTGGATACTGAGATCGAAGAGCTGGCAGAGGTGGGAGATGTTGAGCTGGCGGATGAGCTACTGCTTGTAGACGCACTGCTAGTAGTGGACACCAATGAGGCCGCTTCAACTGTCGGGCTTGAAGAAGACGAAGTGCCTGTTGATAAGCTGCTCGAGAACCTGCTCGTATCCGTAGAAGTGATGTTGCTGTTAGGAGCTGAGCTTAAGAAGCTTGCTGTGGCACTTGACGACGAGCTGATGACGGAAACACTGCTCGTCAGAGTCCCAATAGTGGAGGTGGATATCAAAGTAGCCGCGTTAAATGTCGGACTCGATAAAGTAGACGAGGACAATATAGTTCCTACAGAAGAGCTACTCGTTGCACTTGGTGAGGAGCTTGTTGTTGCCCTGGAAGATGAAGATGAGACTGTTGAAAGACTGCTCGTAGAAGCGCTGCTGGTCGTTGACAGGAGCGTGGCTGCATTGACTGTTGGGCTGGATGAAGAAGACAAAGAAGGAGAAGAAGACGTGCCAGGGAGACTACTAGTTGTAATTGTAGTACTGCTAGTAGGGTTAACTGTAGATGAGCTTGCCGACGAGCTGGAGGAGGGTGAAGAGCTGACTGCGGAGCTGCTCGAAGGTGCCGCTGTTGAACTGGTGCTCGGTGACAGTAACGTAGCTGGATTGACTGTTGCGCTGACGGAGGAAGTAGTACTGGGGACCGTACTACTGAAAGTGGAGCCCACATTGGACGTTGAACTCGAGGACGACGACGGGCTGTTAGCCGAGGTGCTTGAAGGTGACCCTGCTGCGCTGCTTGTCGCCGGGAGCAGTGTGGCGGCGTTGGCGGTTGGACTATCAGATGCAAAGCTGCTGAGCGAGCTACTACTCGACGCAGTACCGCTGGAAGTGAAGGTTGAGCTGACTGCAGAGCTAGAAGATGGAGAAGAACTGCTACTGTAACTGCTCGAAGAGGGCCCTGTTGTACTACTGCTTGAGGGAAGCAGCGTGGCGGCGTTCGTCGTTTGGCTGGCTGACGATGATGTGCTTGAGGTGATTGACGAGGAGCTACTGGGCGGCGTTGAAATACTGCTGGACGTAGATGCAGATGAAGCAGGACTAGAAGAGATGCCTACTGATGACGAAGTGCTTTGAGAGCTGCTCGTCGAAGCGCTAGAAACCGTAGGTACCAATGTGGCAGGGTTGACAGACACGCTGGAAGAAGTAGAGCCAGTAGATGATGGGATGGGTGACGATAAGTCAGTTGACGAGAAGCTGCCGAAAAGGCCGCTTGAAGACGACGTCGGTTGGGAAACAGGGCTACTGATCGACGATGTGGAAGAAGCCAATATCGAGCTAGAGGAACTTGAGCTCTGGCCCGCTGAGGTGCTGCTTGATGTCGGAAGCAACGTAACAGCATTTGAGGTCGGGGTTGTGGAGGAAGGTTCGCTTAACAAGAGGCTGGATGCAATCTGCGTCGATGATATGTTCGCGGTCGCCGATAAGCCCTGACTTGTGCTGAAGAGACTTGAGGGAGAAGTCGACGACGAGGTCATATCCAAAGTACTTGAGCTTAAAGTTGACGTTGAAGAACCACTTGAGGTAGTCGGTAGCAAGCTAGCCTGGTTAGCCGTAATGCTTGAAGACGTGGGCGTCGGCGAGACAGTCGTCATAGTTGATGAGCTTGAAGTTTGACTCGCGCTAGAAGAATCCGAAGAAGCAAATGCGGTCGAGCTGTTAGTTGGTCCTGAAGTCGATGCCGAAGAAGCACTAGTGGTGGCCGACAGTAAGGTGGCCTGATTGACTGTGGTACTTGACGACGCGGAGCTGCCCGTAGAAGTCGAGGATGTGCTTGTGACGCTTGCGGTCGCGAAAGTGTTGGAAGAATCGACGGAGCTTGAACTAGACAATTCAGTTGTGCTTGTTGTTGATGACGACGATGGAGTCAATGATGTCGACAACAAAGATGCGGGATCGACACTCAGGCTCGACGTGGATGAAATAACAGTAGAAGAGGCACTTGGAAGGTCACTCGAACTGCTCTGGAAGAGTTGGCTGGAGCCACTGCTTGAGGTCGACGAAGATATTACTGTCGATTCAGACGAGGACAGTAACATTGAACCTGATGAAAGGAGCTCTGAGCTAGATGAGGCCCTCGTTGAGGACACATTCGTGGTCGGGAGTAAGGTATCATCTTCTGCTGTGTTGGCTGTACTTGACGATATGATACTGGAGATGCTGGAAGATGGTCCTGAGGGGCTACTTGAGCTGATACTTGAAGGTGTGCTCGAAACTGATATGGAAGACACACTATTAGTCGACTCAGAAGTGCTAGCAGAAGTCGACGATGGCTGAGAAGTGGAGGACGACGGGGGCAAGTCTAAACTAGAAGGCGAGCTCGTCGAAGCGGCAATCGTGCTTGACAGCAAGGTATCCGGCTCGACAGTATCCGTCGTACTTGTGGAAGTGGCGCTGGTGCCAGTGAACGATGTACTTAGGGATGGCTCGAAGGTCGAAGAGCTTGAGAATATCGAGCTCGACAACCCCGGCGAGAGGTCAGTAGATGTTGACGTGGAAGTCAAGGGTGCCGCATTTAGAGTTGTCTCGACGTAGACTGTTCCTGGCTGTTCATCTTGCGGTTGCACGATGCTGACAATAGTTGCACCGCCGCTCAGAGTATTGGTCCCACTGTATGGGCGAGTGACAGTAACAAATTGTGCTCGTCTTCCGACGACTATAGTGCCAGCTTGAGTACCGCTTGGTCCGATTGAAGCAATGATAGTTGAGTCTGGTGAATCTGAAGCTGTGAGGAATATGGTCGTGTAAACATATGTTATAGGTAGAGTAGTAGTAGGCTTAGAGGCGAAGCTGGATGAACGCGTAGAGGAAGCTAATGAGGATGAGGAGAAGGTCGAAGTGCTCATCGACGAAAACTCTGATGTAGGCAGCGACGTATCTTGACCAGCTGTTGAACTCAAAGACGTAGATGGAGTAATTGGAATAGACGTTGAGTCAGATGAGCTTGAAGAAGTCGCATCCGGCGCGATCGAGGACGAAGGCGGGGAGTTTGGATCTATGGACGTGCTGATCGATGATGGCTCCGAAGGAGGCAGTAGCGTTGCTTGATCGACCGTTGGGCTTGAAGATGCTGAAGAGGTAGACGAGCTGACTGACAAATCAGATGAGGTCGAAGGAATGACTTCTGGCGCAGTCGAAGAGGTCGACGACGACGACAAAGATATTGACGAAGAGGTGCTTGTAGTGCTCGCTGACGATGACTGGGACAGAGAAGTTGGGGATTCTGCAGTGGTTATCGCACTGGATGACGTAGGGGTGAAAGAAGCAGAATATGGGAGTAAATTGGAGCTTGAGATTGTGATTGTGATCCCGGTGGTTGAGCTGACGGAGGATGTCCATAAGGTCGAGGAAGATGATTCCGAACTTGAAACCAAACTCGCTGGATCAACTGATGGGGGGCTCGAAGATAGAGACAGCCCGGTCGAGGTTGATGATGAGGAAAGTGATAAGCTAGACAAGGCCTCGACTGAGCTTTCGAAACTGGGTTCGGGTGAAGAGCTTCGATCCGAAATTGACGAGGAAAGGGAAGACGTCAAACCAGTAGTCGGTGATTCAGTGGACGTCGAGACAAGATTAGCGGGTCCAATCGTTGGAGATGAATATGGAGACGTAAACGTGGTAACGGACGAGTATATAGATGTTACGGATGCGGCTTCATCTGAGCTTGATTGGGTAGTTGGAGAAGTTGATATGACAGTAGAAGTGCTGGTTGATGAGGATACGGAAGATTCGTTGGAACTAGCGATAGAGCTCGATGGCGATAGGGAACCACTCTCTGAAGAGCTTGAAGTTGTCGAACTTAAGAGTAGAGTTGCGGGATTGACCGTGAAAGAAAAAGACTCAGAGCTACTCGTGGATATGCTAGCAGAGGAAAGTGTTGGTGTGGTTGCAATTTCTTCAGAGCCTGCTTGCGAGCTCACTGAAGTTGATTCAGTGACCGAAATACTCATTGTAACTGAAGAAGGAGATTCCGTGGAGCTAATAGTAGACGTAGCCGTAGAACTTGAAGACGACAGCAAGGCACTCGCAGAGGTGCTTGATGCACTTTCAGTCAAAGTGCTCTGCGAAGTTGGTAGTAGGCTATCCGGGTTGATTGTAAGGCTGGACGAAGCGGCTATAGTGCTGGAAACATCTGAAGAGGAGGAGGCAACATTTGATGTTGAGCTGACGGAAGTCGCAGTAATGGTACTGGAACTGGTGGGAGAACCAGAAGAAGTGTCCAAAACGTCCAAAGCTGTAGATGAATTGACTTTCGCAGACGACTGTGGAATTGACGAGGACGATTCAAGTATATCCGTGGAACTCGAGCCTTGCTCTGTAGACGGGCTTGATGATGTAGACAGCAGACTGTTCGGATCAACCGTCACACTCGAAGACGAAAAGTCAGTCAAAGAGCTCTCAGACGTAGTGGCTGTGATTTCCAGCGTTAGACTGATTGAAGTTGACTGCGGCAAGGTCGATGTTGGGGTTGGTGTCAATGAATCTGCTCCGTTGGAGGTCGAGGAACTGGTATCCTCACTTGTTGGGAGGGTAGTTGAGGAAGCTAGCGTATCAAGATTGACGGTAACACTTGAATTCGAAGTGATTAAATCAGAGCTCTCACTACTCAGGGTACTTGAAGAGTCCGCAGCTGACGAGGACGCGGTGCTGGTGATGGACGATAACGGATCAGACGTAGCAGTTGAGCTTGATGCAGATGAAACCCCTGATGAGCTGGTCAATTCCAATGTTGAGGAACTTGTCTCTGTGGCCGTAATTGCAGATACGATAGACGTAGACAGTAAGGTGTTGATCTCTACTGTATTCTGAGTGCTTAAGGATGAGGATAAATATTGAGAAGAAATCGATATAAATGATGGGCTCGAGCTTGAAGCTGAGATGCTCGTTGAAGTAAAAGTTTCACTAGAGGAAGGATTGGCTGAGCTTGAAATTAGGGTGCCAGGCTCAAGCGTCGTTGCTGTACTTGAGATTAATGACGAAACTGCCGCCGAGGAGCTGGTCAAGGTTTCATTTGCCGAATCGCTTGTCGATATGATAGTGGTAGCTGGGCTAGGAGTAGACGTAGCCGATGGCGATTGTGAATTACTGCTCGTTGTAGACTCTGAGTCCAATAAGGACGTTGGACTGAGAAGAGCAGAGTCGCTTTCTGAGATGACCGATGTGCTGCTTTCCACGCCAGGTAAAGTACTGCTAGATGTACTGGTAGGCGACAAGGTATCGAGACCAATAGTCTCCAAGGAGCTTGAAGACAACAGAGATGATGAAGGGATTGATGTTGGGGTGAATTCAGTGACCAAAGTACTTGACTCTTCGCCCGATGATGCACTGGCAGATGATGTCTCTTGACCATCTAAGCTAGTTGTGAACGAAGTTGAAGAAGCTACGGGGCCTGTGAAATCACTTGATGATAATGATGATGTTGATGTTGATGAAGAAATCTCAGAAGATAAGCCGCTTGTCATTGCTGGCTCATCTGTCGTCGACACAGGGGTAGAACTTAGTAGTAGTGTGTCAGGGTTTACTGTGAATGTGTCACTCGAAGAAGTCGACGATCCGGTAAAATCCTCCAATAAGGAAGACACAGTAGACAGGAGTGAGCTACTGGACGATGTAGAAGTTGACGAAGTCGAGGTGGCTGAAGGATCGAACGCGTCAAGGGAGTCTGTAGATGTTGAGGTAGCAGAAGATGGCTCTGATGTTGCTGAGGTTGATGGAGGATTAGCATAGACAACGGTACCAAGGACTGTTCCGCTGCCCGGGTATGTGGCGATGGGGATAGGTTCCGTGATGATTGAAGTGCCCGAGTACGCAACTCTAACCACTGCGTAGCGAGCGGCGAAGATGACGGTGCCTTTAGCTGTTCCGGAAGGCGCAACTGTACTAATGGCAGACGGAATGATGTAGGAGTCGGCTTCGGTGTAGATCAAAGTCGAAGTGACATAGAAAGATGCTGGAATAGCCAAGATAACGGTGCCTGGAGATCCGTTCGTTGGCTGGATAGTGCTCAATGGGAGAGGCTCAGATAGTGAAGATGGGCCGGTATAAATGAGTTGCGAGGTGACGTAAGAAGCAGCATCCGCTGATGTTGACGTGGTCGAGAATTGGGAAGTCTCGGAAGGAATTGAAGTAGCTGGTGTGATATCGCTGCTTGTAGAATCCGAAGCAAAGGAGGCAATCGTACCAGTGCCTATCGACAGGAGAGAAGAGGAACCATCTATTAGCGAGCTCTCTGATGTATTTGGAGTGTCACTAGTGGAGGTAGTAATCCCAAGAGAAATACTGGCTGTCTCGGAAACAAGACTGGAAGAAGCTGCCGAAGAAATCTCAGTGTTTGTGGTCAAACCGGTGGTTACCGTAAGTGAGGCGCTGGACGCTGAGGTAGTGACATCTGCTGTATTGGACGAGCCAGACGTGGAGCTGAGATCGATGGTAGATATCAGAGAAACAAGCGCTGTGGAAGTTGTCTCAAAGTCGCTTGTGCTGCTAGTCGTTGGAGTGCTGTTGCTGGATTCAGCTCTCTCTGTCGTGATGAGCGACTCACTAAACAGGTTCGGGACAGTGGGAGAGATCGAGAAGCTGGCTTCAGTTGAGGTCGCATCGATGGAAGTGGAACTGCTGGCTTCTGACCCGATGGTACTCGAAGTCACTGCGCTTGTGTCGGTACTAAGGGCCTCAAGGGAGGTACTGCTGCTATGAAGATTGCCAATATCAGATGTCGAAGCAACGTCACTTAAGGAGTTCGAATCGGTGGTGGTAAGCAGAGAAGCGAAGGCTGTGCTTATTGCTTCGGGATTAAGGGTGCTTGTGCTTTCGACTTCGCTGGACGTCGTCGCCCCGCTACTTGACTCAAAAATTGTGCTTGGTTCGAGAGTTCCAGTGCTGCTGGTGCTTCCGCTCAAGCTGATGGAGTTCGACTCAGCTACGGAAGATACCGCAGTTACCGAAGTTGCGGACGAAGTCGCTGACGGATCAGAGCTGATCTCACTGGTAGACGTTCCTCCATTATCAGATGGAACAGAAGACGCCGTCGACGACACTAGCAAGGTAGGAACTGCAATGACTACCAACCCAACAGCCTGTGTTCCAGAAGGCTGGATTGTGAAGAGGGTGACTGTGGACTGACCAGTACCTGATACTGTTGAAGTGAGGAACTGAGCGGCGTAAGCGATAGTTCCGCGGACGCTTCCGCTCGGAGGCACTGTGCTGATGGGGATCGGAGTAGGCAACTGATCAGTGCCTGTGAAGGGTATCTGAACGCTGTCGTAGAAGGCAGATGCTGGTGGAGCTGAGCTAGAGACCAAGGTCTGATCGGAGATGAAGGAAACCGTTGCAATGGTACCTTCGGATGAAGAGCCGCTGTTCACAGACGAAGGAAACTCGATGGAAGCCGTGAAATCGACAGAAGAAGTTCCAGTGGCTGAACTGAAATCAGAAGAGGACGCAGCTGAAGACGCTACCAAGAGAGACGAAGCTGTCAGGTCGCTCGACTCAACAGTGTTGGAAGAAGACACACCAATGCTTGTTACAGATGATTGCGATATGGTTGCCTGGACTGCAGTGGTTCCTAAATCAGTTGATGTTGGTGTCCGGCTTGAGAAAACAAGACTATCGTTTGTGAAAGTCGAGACAACTGGATCGTCTGTCAAGCTCGAAGATGTGCCTAGAAACGCCGGAACAATGCTGACGCTAGTTGGGAGGCTGTCATCCGTTGATGTTGCGGTAAAAGTTGGCAACTCTGGGGTTGAAATAGAACCAACCGGAAAAGTCGAAATGATTGTGGAAGAGCTCAGATCGCCGAACATCGAGCTGTAACTATCAGATGAGGTTGATGGGGGAACCGCTACGAGGCTGCTTGATCCTCGCTGTGATTCGCTCAATGTGCTGGATTCAGCTAGAACAGTAGGCGAGCTTGAGGCGATAGGCTTGGAATCATCACTCGATCCCGAAAAGCTTTCAGAGGAAACAAAAGTCGAGGCAGAGCTTAGAGGAGAAATGAATGTGGAAAAAGAGCTAGTTTCCAGTGATGAAATGCCTTCAACCGAGCTCGTAGACTGCAATGTCGTGCTTAACACAACAGGGGAGGACGACTCGCT
Organism: Colletotrichum abscissum; assembly: GCF_030869225.1. NCBI lineage: Eukaryota > Fungi > Ascomycota > Sordariomycetes > Glomerellales > Glomerellaceae > Colletotrichum > Colletotrichum abscissum. The sequence goes on from NW_026850517.1 coordinate 115,794, forward strand.
CGAAGCACTGGAAACGACAGCAGAACTGGTTCCAAATGTAGCAAAGATAGCCGGCCTCGCCAAAACGATGGTTCCAGGGACTGTGCCGGACTGGTAGATAGTGGTCAATGGCAGAGACGAAGTGAGGGTGCCTGTTCCAGTGTAGTCTACCTCGGACGTGACCAGAGGGTCCGGTGTTGCGTAGACAATCGTCCCCAGCACTAGTGAGTCTGAACCGCTTGGCAGCACGATGCTCACTTGCTGAGGTCCAGTAATGATCCCTGTACCAGAGTACGGCACAGCAACGGAAGCAAAGAGTCTTCTAGCCGCACCAAATATCACAGTCGGTGCGTCGCCATTGCTTGGATAAATGGTGGTGAGAGGGACCAGGCCGGTGCCCGTAAGGGATTCAGTCCCTGTGAATACAACCACAGATGTCACAAAGGTTGCCGTTGGGGTCACCAAGCTAGGTTCAGATAGTGTGGCTGAAGCAGAAAGGCTACTGGAGTCTAAAATCCTGCTTAAATTGGACGAGGAGAGGGTAGAGCCAGGTGAGATTACAGAGGTTGAGGTCAAGGTCGTGTCCTGAAATATTGAGTCGGCAGAAACGGTGTCAATCGTTGAGGTTGTCGAATCTGCTTCAGCAGAGGTGAACACGCCCGAGGATGAAGGACCAATAGTGGAAGGTGATACTGCGCTCGATGACAGGGTACTTAGAATGTTGAGAAGTGCCGAGGATGAGATCGTTGGGCCAGAAGGCGTAGAAAGTTCGGTGCTGGTGGAGCTGATCGAAGACTCAGATTGAGTTGAAAGCTCGGAGCTGGCCGATGAGCCGGCTGTAATTTCCGTCAACGTTGAGGTCTGTGACTCTACTACGCTGGAAGAAGCAGAAGAAGACAAAGCCGCCGTGTTACTTTCAATGTCTATAGCAGAGGAGGCCAAAGAACTCGAGCCGGCGGGCAAGATAATCGAGGAGGTCTCTATAGCAGCTGAAGAGATCCTCGTGTCAATAGGTGTCTCCGTGGTGGCTGAAAACGACAAGCTTGTGCTTCCAGATGAAGAGAGGGTGTCAGATATAGATGCGAAAGGAGGTACGCTTGACTGGCCCGGGGTTGTCACTGGAGTGGGTACATTGGTACTACTCGTACCACCGCCTGATAGGGAGTTTGGAAGAAAGCTTGCTGATGAGCCAAGAGAGCTTGTTGTTGTGGCAGTAGATTCAAAGAGGGATAAAGTTTCTGTTGAAAGTACAGCCGGCGCTACTGAGAGAGTGCTAGTTGTCGGGGATTCTGTGCTAAAAGTGCTTCCAAGAACAGGAACAGGTGTCGATAACACTGAAGCCCCCTGGGAGGAAGTAGTCTCGGATAATCCAAGAGATGATTCAGCAGATGTTGATATTTCAGTCGAGGAAGTTGGGCTAACCAGACTGAAATCAGCTGTGACCGGAAGTAACAAACTCAATGAGGACTGGGCGGACGTGTCTGAGATTGAGATGCCGGACAGTCCAGAAACCCCTAAGGCTGAATCCGAACTTGAGACATCTGAGCTAGCAGGACTCAAGGTATTGGTTCCTGCTCCAGTGCTTTGAGATGTGGGTGTGGGCGAAGCAAGCGGGTTTGAAAGAACGGTATCAGAAGCAGGAGATGAGCTACTCGAAGCGGAAATGGGGTCCGATGCAAGCGCGGTATCCGCGTTTGTTGTTGACGTGTTAATGGAAGGCGAAGTTGTTGATGTAGTTAACGAGGATTCCTGTGACTGAGTCGCTGTAGGTGAGGGCACATTCGAGGCCGAATCTACGATCGACGAAGTTCCGGATACTTGAGAAATGATTGCAGACAGTGCGAGAGTATCTATGCTAGGATTAACGGACGAGGAAATATTATCGGGGCCAGAAGACAGGGATGAAGAAGTTGTTGGAATCCGATTAGACGAGTCTGTTGTAAGTTCTGCAGAAGTCTGACTCACAGACGAAGTCGCTTCCAAGGCTGGGGACGTCGAAGTTGAACTCGAAGTAAAGACAGTTCCTGGGGAGAGGAAACCTGGATTGACGGCCACGGAAGTTGTACTTCCGGAAGGAGGAGGCTTAGAGGAGCTCTGAGAAACTGGATCGATCGAAGTAGATATGGCGGTTGACGTGGAATAAGGCAGACTTGGAGCATCTTGTTGAGATGCCGACGTCGTTGTGCTTGTCGGGCTACTAACGGCTATTTGGGGATCCACAGAGGTGTGTGTGTCAACCAAGGTTGTGCTTGACGGCGTTCCCACGCTAACAACCTCTGGGCCAGAGATCAGGACACGTGTTGTGCCCGCCGGCGATGGAATCCCGAAGACTATGGTGACAGGCTCGGTGCCAGATGGAATGATTGTGAGAAATTCAGTGGAGATGCTTCCAGGAATGTATGTTTCTACAGTTGTAAGAGGTCGAGGTCTCTGAACTATGACGGTCCCTGAAGTCGTTCTAAGCGTCAAAAACTCCCTTGGAAGTCCGGTGCCCGTGTAGTCGACGAAGACTGTAGCAACAGGAATCGTCACCGCCGAGTCTGGGACTGTGCCAAAGGGGGATTGATTGGAAAGGCGCCCAGAAGAAGCTGCATTAGTGGCGCTGGAGTCTGCTGGAGCTGCCGTGCTAGCAACAGTCGAGAAAGCTATGCTATCTATGTCGCTTTGAAAGGAGATGCTTATTGGACCTGAGTCGGTCTGCGAGCTCCTCGTAAGGTCTTGGGGGTCTGAGACCTGGAACTGTATGGTAGAAATTGCGGAGGAACCTAATGAGCTTGACAGTTGTGCGGAAGGCGTGTTTTCTGGGCTCAATTCTGACGACGAGCTCTTGCTTGTAGTCGATGACGCTATCGCTGGTGGCCGTCCTAGCAAAACAGTACCTGGTTCACCAGCGCTCGGTAGGATCGTAGAAACAGGAGCAAGCCCTTGAGAGCCGTCTGAGGAACTACTGCCCGCATCTAAAGTAGGTGTGACAAAAGAAGCCTGCAGCAAAACTGTCGTTCCAGACTGAACAAGGACAACGGTAGTTGGGCTTGGTGGGCTATTGGTCGTCAACGACGACACAGCTTCCAGCAGCCTAGAGCCGGAACCTCCTGCAGAGTTGCTAATCAAGCCAGCGGCCGATGATGGTTGGAGCAGTATCACGGTCGAAAGACTGCCTAGGCCAGCAGAGAGAGTTGTCAGCGGGATTGGCGAGGTAAGCGGGTCGGTTCCGCTGTAGAAAATGTCTGAAGTGACGACAGAACCAATTACAGAGTTGGCGAGAGCAGTTGTCAATGGTGAAGAGTTAGTGGGCGTGGCTGTCGAGATGAGATTGCCTGCAGGAGTTGATGGGGTTCCAAATTCCAAGTCACTACGTGGCCTGGATCCATTCGAAGTGGCTCCCAGTGTCTCTTTCGCGATGGAGGTCTCGGTGGCAGCAGAAACGCTAATCAGTACTGTGGATGGTGAACCCGGGTCCCCTTGAAGTGTTGTCAAATTGGATGCTGATGAGATGCCAAGATTGCTCGCCAAAAGTACTGTCGAGGTTGCAAAAAGCGTCTGAGCTGATAGCTGGGTGGCAGGAAGCGGTGTAGCTGAGTCTCCTGGGGCAGCATTGCTTGTAGAAACCGGCTGCGAGGCTGTATTGCTACTCACTGGCTGAGATGTAGATGAGTCTATCGCATTCGGAGCAGCCACGACGACAACACCCGGCTGGGAGTCGGAAGGTGGTATGGTCGAGATCGTAGTCAAGGTTGATAAGAGTATTGCTCCAGTCCACGGCACAGTCGAGGTAACGTAGGCGTTGGGCAAGGCCACGACGTACGTACCAGATATAGAGGCCTCAACATCAGGAGTAATTGTCGAGATTGTAGTTCTTGATGTAACAGAATAGCTGTCAAGACTGACAGCCGTCGAAGAAATGAATGAGGCCAGAGCCACGCTTGTATCGTTCACCTTCGACACTTGGCTTTCGCCAGGCCTTGATGACGAGGCCACCGAGGGTACTGCAAGCACGATTGTACCCCTGTTGGTTTCTGAGGGCTGGACACTGGTCAGAACAGATGTAGTCGAGCCCTCATTCAAGACTGTTGAGGTGACAAAGTCGGGCTGAAGGACAACAGAAGCCCCATTTGTTACCTCGGGTGTTACTGTAGACACTAAGGTTGATGGGTCAGCTACAATAATGAAGCCTGGTGCCACTCCGTTCGGCGGCAATGTCGAAAGTGTGGTTCTTGTCGTAAGTATATCTGCGCCGCTGAAGTCAATTGTAGAAGTAACGTAGTCATCAGGAACTCCATCGACGATAGCTGGCTGCGAAGTGCCCTGGCCTGGTATCAGAGTTAACGTTGTTGCAGCGCCCTCTTCCTGGGTACCAGAGATTCGAACGTAGGATGTTGAGAATTGTCTTCCCAAAACCGCGGGATCCGCAACGAAGACCGTGCCGGGGCTATTTCCTGAGGGGGCTACGACTGCAAGTGTTGTCCTAGATGCCAAAGGAACCGACCCTGTCCAAGAGACAGTCGAAGTCACAAATATGGCTGGTCTGCCAATGATCAAGGTTCCAGGCAGTCCATTGGTTGGCTGAACAACGGAGATGGTCGTAGGCGCTGAGCCAGCCGCTGTTCCAAGCAGCACGACCTCGGAAGTAACGAACGGACTTGCCAAATTTCCACCTCTCAATGAGGCATAAACAAAGACCGTTCCAGGTACGGTTCCCACAGGATCAACAGTTGTCGGCAAGTCCACGCCCTGAGTGAAGTCAACAGTAGAGGTGAGAAAGGGCTCTCTTCTTGCCGAAGTGATAAAAGAGTCCGAGCCAGTCGCAGCTGGGGAGACGATGCGAGGCAACCCGATGATAACCGTACCATCTATGACAGCCAAGGTCGATGGTGTGTTCGGAGCATCTGAGGCAGGAGTGTAGGTCACAATCGACGTAACAAATCGGGTCGGCGTTACTTGAGGCGCCGAGGCGGCAGACGTGGGATCCTCGACATCTGGATTGGAACCTCCGGGCTGCCCGATGATTACAACTCCTGGAGATGTGCCTGTAGGCTGGATCACCGATAGTGTCTCCTGGGTAGACCCTGTAAAAGGAACGAAGCTTGCCAGGAACGTGACTGATGGACTTCCGATGACAACGGTACCATGTTGAGAGCCGCTTGGTGGTGCTATCGTGATAGTGATTGGGGCCGTAAGGACTTCCCTGCCCGTGAAGGGCACAGTCTGGGTGATAAAAGATGCTGGTGGCAGTCCGACTATGACGGTTCCCGGCACAGTGCCATCGAAGGGCCTGTTGAGAATCGTCGTCGGTCCTGTAATTGAACTGATGCCCTCGTACGGAACTATCGACGTCACCTGAGGAGGGGGAATTCCAGTCGGCGGGACTCCTATCACTACAGTTCCTCGACCACTCCCGTCCGTGGGTTGGATGACTGACACTACGGTTGGGCCTGAAATAACGGCTGTCCCAGTGTACGCAACCGTAGAAACATCGTAGGACACATCTGGTACTGCCGTCGTGGCGACAGCGACAACGTAGGTGCCAGGAATAAAGCCAGACTCTGCAATAGTTGAAATGGTCGTACGAGTTACGCCTAGGGGATCGGACCCAGTGTAAGCGAGTGTACTCGTGTTGTATAATCTTGGATCAGGCACTGCAACGACTACAGTTCCTTGAGAAGCGGTGGAAGCTCCCGGCGTGGGGTTGGCGACGAGAATGGTTCGTGGTGCCGTGATGGGATTCGTAGTCAGAAAGCTTGTTGAGTTGACAGAGTTCGGAAGTGATCCAGGGCTGACTGTTGCCGTAACGCCTCGGGAAACTGTCGTATACGAAGGCGGATCCTCCACTACCAATGTCCCTGATCCATCGAGTCCCAGAATTGCTCTCGTAGTGGGCCCGGTCAAGATGTCTGTTCCTGTGTAAACTCCATGGCTGACTGTCACGTACCCTGAATAGTTGCCACCTGCAGGGTTACTCTGTAAAATCTGAGGCGTGGCGGACGCGGTGGCTGAGATCGTGGGCAGAGCCTCACAATTTGACGTGTATGACGTAGAAACAGCAATGTAGGCGACGTAACTGACGACGTATTCTAGGGAGTAGCACACACATGCGTCGACCTGATTGTTGTTGAGCGCCTCGAGGCATGACTGGGCCAGGCTGCTGCTTCCTAGGACAAGCGGCGGCAAGATGAACCGCCATAAGCCCGGAATTTTCGACATGTTAATTCAAGGACAGGGTATTCTAGAACCAAAGGCTCGGTCCTTGATGGGCGAAAGATAGGAAAGCTCCCAAAAGTCTTCCCAAAACCACTCTTCCCAAGACCACTCTTCCGCGACCTGAGTGACACGCCTCGTCCATTAAGGACAAAAAGCTAGAGGCATCAAATGGCAGCAAGAGCGATTTAATTGAGAGTGATCGTCGAAACGGCCATTCTACATGCGTTCAAATCTTTTCGGTGAAATCCAGGCGGGGATGTCTGGGTGGATCTATGACCACCTCGACCACATCAACTAGATTTTTCTCTATCGCCAAGTCATCGCTATCTGATTGCCCGCTTGCAGATGGGCCACAAGCAGCCGTTTCCATAGCAAAGAGGACAATGGGATTCATGTTAGCCGATTGTTGGGAGGCTCTTAAGACTGACAGGAATGGACATGCGATGTTATCTTCAAGACCTAGATCAGTCTGTCTCGCCTTGATCGTCTACTGAATGTCTTCATCGGGCAAACCGATTGAAATAGGACGCAGAGGATAGAATGCCTTGTGGCTCGGCAGCCAGCCGATACTCCATGTGAGCGCTTTGTGGGAGGAAATGAAAGGAGTAGATCTAATTTCAATACGCCATACGTGGATCCATGGGTGTGGCACAAGCTACAGAGACGTCGGGTTGAGGCGGTGGTCATTGCATGGCCGGTTGCGATCGATGTACCTACTTTGAAGGGGTACCTAGTGAGAGTAAGTTGAGAAAGTTATTCACTGTCAATGAAGGTTTGCGCAGATAACTCAGATGACTCGTACATTTGAATGTCTCAAAGACTCGTGTAACGAGCACCAGACTGTGGGGAGACGGTGGGTATTCTCGCCGAACGCCCCGAACGACGCGGAGCTCTCTGGCCAGGACTCTAACCCATCAATATCATGCGGGCACGTAATAATTGACCCAGCGTAAATGTAGAAATAGGTAAATCTTTCATTTGGTGTCAAAGCTTGTGAACTCCATCTTTCACTCGGACCATCTAAGGATTGCAGTCACACTTATTAGTTAATCCTGGAGATATGATGTTGTGGAAGCTCCTCCGGATCGTGACCGGGCACGCGATCCAATCTCGCCGATCTGCCAAGCCGCCCGGAAAGTAAGTACTGTCTCAATCGAGGTTATCTGTTTCCGTGCTTGAAACGTCATGAGCATGTTTAAAGTACCTAGAATGGTACGGAGTAAGCGTCCGTGGCCCCGCTGGCCGACCATTACTCTCGGCTATCTAGTTGTCTTAAAGCCACAAGCAGCCACCACCCTCAAGACAGGGGTACAAGAGACCTCACAATTGTGACTTAAACACTTAGGATCGGATTCTAAGTTCCTCACTCGGGCCCTCGGGTTACCTAGAATATCTAAGCAGTTTACACTAAAAGAGTGGGCCTTTTCCGTTAAGGCTTAATCGAGTTAATAACCAGGTTCAACGCCCTTGCGAAGGACCCCTCTTCGATCAACATCAGGCTCGATTCCAACAATGATCTCGCCCATCTGAGTAAGAGAATTACATGAAGGCAAATCATATGAGTCCTCGTCACCCTTCGGACATCTAATTTAGAAAGTGCCTAAGAAGATCTTCGTCCGGTCAAAAGGGACGAGGTGGTAATGCCGCCAACCCCGCGAAGGTCTAATCCCGATCCAAACCAAAATCAATCCACATACCAGTCTTGGTCGTCCGGGTAAGACTCGCACCTTATACCGCCGCCAAAGTACGCCACCTGGCGCACATACTGCATGAAGCGCTCGATGGCGGCCTCGTAAGTGGCAGAGGCTTTCGTAGACAATACCTCGAAATACAAGGCTTCTTTCAGGGCTGCACTGGACTCTTTTACAATTTTCTTGGCCGTTTGCTTCAATAGCTCAGCAATGACAACAGCATCTTCCCAGATATTCTCAACGGCATCTCCGCCTGTCCGCTGTCTCGACTCAACCACAACCCTTCGATTCAGCTCTTCGACACAGTTGTTGGCTGCTTCAGCAATGATGCTGGCACCGCCGCTGAGAGGCATTATCTTGACAGGTAACTCGCTTGTGGTCTGCAAAGGCTCCTGATTCAGACTCAGAATGTCGAGAGCGCTCAGTTCTGACGGTTGCGACGCAATGGAAACGAGTAGACCTGGCCCGCTGATGTTGGCGTTCTGGTATATCAGCGCCGCAGACCTGCTCCCAAGGAGTTGGAGAAGATTTGGCCTCTGACTTGATTCGGAGCGTGATTCTGCATGTGCAGATTCCCGGGTCTCATTTTCGCCCTTGTGAATTCTGACAGCAAACCAGCCATCTTCATCTGCTTGTAGCTTTGCCAAAAATACAGAAGGGGGTGTGGCTTCATCTTCCGAGTGGATATCCTTTCGGTCATTCATTGATACCATTGGCAATAACTTGCCAAATGAACCAGCAGTGGCAGCCAAACTCGTGAGTCGCGCCCCAGGAAGCCTCACGTGTAGACCCTTGTCGGAAATCTTCGCCGGATACGCACTGGAATGAGAAACATAGAGATTGCCGTATTTCGCGTACTGGACAAGAGTTGCGGGTGCCCACCGATATCCTGGGACTTGAACACGTGGGATAGAGGAGAAAATAAGGTCAGATGGCAGACTCCCACCGAGGCCCTGAAGCCTCCTCCACAACTCACACATGCCCTCCTCGGGAGTCTCTCCGTGACCAATGAGAGGTAAGACTCCCCGTGTGCTGTTGATACGCAGATTCAGCAGCGTAGCCAAGCAAATCACCTCGTCGGACGCAACCGTGACGTTGCGGTATTTCAAAGCGGCAGTGAGCATGCTCAAGAAGAAGTCAAATCCCTTCAGACTGTGCTTCACTGGCTTGTCGCCATCATCATCTCCTAGCTGCCACATGTGAGTGCTGAGGTCGCGGAATTCTGCCATGAAGCGGTATGCCAACAAGGCCTCTTGTCGGGGGGCTTGCTTCAGGAGGTTGATGATTGACTCGAGCGAGAGGATGCCATCGGCGAATGACAGACAAAGCCGGTCGCCAATCCCTCGAGCTCTGGAAGCACCAGCTAGGACTGCCTCTTGTAATGTCCACATCCTGCGCATGTAAGGAGATAGGTAGAGCTGTGCTGCAACATCCATCACCCCTTTGGAGGGGTCCCGTACAATGTCGCCTATTTCCAAAGCTTCAAGCACTGCGCTTCTCACCATGACAACATTGGCGTTCGAGTAGATTTCTCGCATCATGGAGAGGCAAACATTCTTTCCATATCCAGGAGTCGCAGGACAACACATGGTGTCGATCCAGATATTAAGCTGGCGTATTTTGGGTTTCGTTTGGATCATAATTCCCGTGCCGTCCTTTGATTCGTCTGCTTCTTTCTCTTCCACAACTTGGTATGCCATCATTGCCCAGTGTTGTACGTATGCCAGCTGACAAAAGGGTAGGGCATTCGCCGCCGGATTGCCCATACCCTCTGACCATACGTGTGAGAGAGCGACGTAGTGATTATTGGGGTCTTTCTGCGACTCTTCGTCGATGCTGCAGGAACTGAGAGCGATGCCCAAACTGCCATCTTCAAGCCTTCCGATAGAAAAACAAGGGACATCGCCCTTTTGGTAGATGTCTATAAGGTTTTCCTCATCAAATGAAATCATTCCCGGGCAGTTGCAACCTTCGCTCATGTGTTTAGGCTCTGCCGGTATTCTGAGACTGCAGCCATATTCGGGACAGTCTTTGTGTAAGTCTGCCACGGTGGAATCCGCCTTGAACTTGCTAAAGTAATAGAACGCGGCGATGGTGTTGAAGCTCTCGCCGATCTTAGTGATATCACCAGGGCACCAGCCGGCCTTAATCATTGCGAGCTTATTATTTCCCGAGGACAGATCAAGCAAGGAGGCGACCTTGGAGAACCATGGGCGCTTGGCTGACTCTGGGAAGTGCTGTACACCTCGGTCCATTTCTGTATAGAGAGGCAGCATCAGCATAGGCTCCAGGGTCTGGGATTTGCTAGCTCTTATCCGAGGGTGCGTAACTTACCGGCGACTGGTCCGTGAACGAGTGCCGTCTGAACCGCAGAGTCTAATGTCTCGGCCAAGCTGGCCAAGCATAGAATTTCTTCGGCAAAGGCCGCCGAGAAGCCCGGGAATTTGAAATCGATCTCATCAAAGGCCTCGAATGCTTGATCCAAACATTCTTTTAGGTGCTCTTCATATGCATCACCGCTTCGGATGGATGCCAGCGGCCCGCTTGCGCGTAACGATGCCAGGTCCTCGTGCAAAGTCTTTGTAGATAGGCTGATAGTCTTGAGCCTTTGTTGATCGTCGTATGTCCAAGACGTATATTTTTGCCATTTATACAGGTCTCCCAGAAACTCCTGGAGCAAGGAGCAGAACAACCAACCTTGGTAATAGTCAATAACCTGCATATGCGATATTCCGGCTGTGAACCGCCCTTGAAGGGCATCGGCTTGAGTGGGAACATGTGGATACTGTGCGTTGAGAACCTCGCCATGCTGTGTCGGGTAGTCGGAAAAAGGCCCAGGTTCATGGAACTGTTTGGTGCCCAATGCTATTGTCGGATGTTCACTAATTGGGTCGCGGGGTATCGGAAGATGCTCCATGATTCGGCACAAAGTAGATGTCAAAGTGTCTTAGGGAAACCAGCTGACGCGGGTCGTGTTGGCCCTATTATTATCGTTATTGTTATTTGATCGTCGAGGGAGTCAAGTGTCTGAGAGTCGTGAGAGGAAACTCAAGTTAGCCAAAGATTCAAGCAAAAACTAAAGAATTCCCACAGGAAGCCAGATGTAAGCCAATAAGCTTCGTCTTCTATGACGGTTCGTGGTGAATTTACATGTGAGGGGGGCTTCCAGGCAGCTACATCGCTTATTGCTGACACTGGTGCTAGCGCTGACGTAGCCAGAGCACAGGGCGATCAAAGTAGAGAAAACAGTGTGAGACCCAAGGGACTCTTGCGATAGTAAAGTATGACATTATGACTATTTGGATAATTCCAGCCTCTTCAATTTGGCTTACTCAAGGTGAGGCAAGCGTGAAAGTACACTTAAGTCCGGAGTGGTCGCTCCATGGAACAGAGCCATCTTCGCCAGGTAGAAGTACCTGCATCGGGTGCGAAACTTCAATATGCAGTGGTCTGAGCCCCACCATTGCAACCTTGTCCATCCGGTTCGCGGGGAATCTTTCGGTACCATTAACTCCCCACGTGTATCCAGTCTCCTCGCCTTTCAACTCCTTCCACGCGTCGAGGAGGCCATTGTCTTCCACCAGGCTTGCATCGATATGTGGAGTCACAGGATTGAAGTCTCCCGCTACCAGCCCATGGCCAACGTCGTGTAGAAGTGATCCAACGCACTGCAGTTGCGCTGGGCGACATGCCGCCCCGTTTGATAGGGAGTCCAAATGCACGTTGACAAGTTGGAGCCGCTTGTACGCAGTCATCTGAGCCCCCGGTTGCCGCGATGGTACAAACACCTCACTGCACAGTGCGTCCCGTCTGTAGAAAGATCGATACTTGATTCGCGAGACCCGTCCTAGACCCGCCAGAGCTGCCCTGCCGATGTGACCAAATTTGGCCTTGGATAGGAGAGTCATTGTAGCGAAAGCGGTGAGAGGAGCGCCTATCCAGTTTCGTGAGTCTTTTTCGCTGGAATACCAATTGTCGCGAACTATGCTGTTGTTCAGCAACGCACTAAGCATCGTTGTCGACACTTCTTGGAAGAAGATTATATCGGGTGAGGGCGAGTGGTTCAGAAGATGGTCGAGAATTGCGGTGATGCGGCGGGCAGGCTCTTGATCAAACGCCTCCACGTTCCACGTGGCGAGAACAAAATGAGGGCTTATTTCGGTAGTATCTTGAGGTGCGGATGGGGGAGGATTGTTGACGTCGTGGGTTTCAACTATCTCCCAAGTGTTGATCGTTGGCTCGAATTGATGCCATGACTGCGCGATCGGGGCCACTCCCTCGGCCTCTTGCTGCGTAGAGGACCACGACATAATGCGTTGATGCCTTGATTTTCTAATTAGACGTGCGAACTCAAAGTGGTTGACTGAAAACAAGGTGAGAATTGTGAGAGAAGTTGGGTAATGTGTGTTGCAGTGGTTGAGGATGAGGAGTTATTCAGCGAGAGCTGATGTGGCTGCAATCCAGGCACCAAGATTCTTGAAGAGGTTAAGTCACGTGCAAGGGACCTGTAAAGGTAAAGTATGTTTCTCAAGGTAAAGTTTCGACATATTACTTTACAAAAGTGGACGCTTCCCTGCATTGGATGAAGAAGGAACTTGATTTTGGGCGCCGTTTGAGGTTGTTTCTATGGCGTGAATGTGCCTCAGGGCGTTTTCTGAAATAATTAATCCACACCAACGTCCATTGACGAGTTAAGGTTGTTGGCCGTTGCAGATGGAAAAGAAGCAATGTCACAGAGGTAATGAAGAATCAGAGTCAATACGTTATTAATTGACTATGACTTCCTATGAACATTGAAAAAAGGCGTTCAAGGTACATCCTCTTGTTGTATGTTACATCAGAGGTTGCAAAACAAAACAGGTTGATTTTGGAGCAACCAGATGCTGATACAGAAGACTGGTTTCATCCCGCCAACTCCTACATATCTCCCGTATCTGAATACTTGGTTGGGCGATAACGACCCTACCACTGGATCTTCAAAGGCTGAAACCCGCAGCGTGAGTGTGATCGGACTGACACGAATGGCGGCATGCATGATTTTAGGCGCTTTGGCGTCGAAGACGTGGTGTAATTCGCCACGATGTTTACGGTCGACCTATTGTGATTGGACAGAACAACAGAAGAAATGCAAGCGAATCTCGATCAGGAACGAGCGTCAAAGATAAGGTCACCAGATGACTTATGGCGCATAGATATTGTGGTGTTTATATATAGAACTTTCGATCAGCTTACAGTGACCTGAAGGCAACGAGCCGCGGCGCAGAAGCTTTGTATGAAAAACAATTCCTCCCCCAAGACCTTGAAGTCTATATTCTTGATCATCTCAATGCTTTTAGCAGCATGCGCTCAGAAATGAACTCCAGTGTGGCTCAAAGATCCAATGTCCAAGTCTTGCACATGAGTCTTCCTCGGACGGGGAGCTTTTCCATGAAGGCCGCATATGAAGAGCTTGGAATGCCGACATACCACGGATTCGTTTATATCGAAAGACCGCAAGACCATCTTCGCTGGTTCGATGCAGTGCAGGCCAAGTACTACGGAAAGGGTAAGCCCTTTACGACAGAAGACTTCGATGATTTGGTTGGAGAATGGGCTGTTGTCTCAGATAATCCGGCGATCGGGTTCGTAGAGGAGCTTCTCCAGACTTATCCTGAGGTGAGCCCACCGTACCACAATCCAAAGGATCGACTGGCTAATCAGGCTATCAAGGCGAAAGTTGTACTTGTCTGCCGAGATCTGGATAAATGGTACAAATCATATGACGAAGGTGTCATCAGGTCTTTCTTCACTTGGAAGATGTGGGCTGTACTTAATCTGATCGAACCTCTCCAAACGCTGAAGCCCGTTACTGTTACAAGGGATCTGCAATACGCAATGTTTCGCTGCAGCAATCAAATACAATGGCAAAGAAACGCCAAGTTGATATGCCAGGAGTATTCTGAGAAAATCCGGGAGCTTGTTCCTAAAGAACGCCTGTTGGAGTACAAGCTTGGCTCGGGATGGGAGCCATTGTGCAAGTTCCTCGACAAGGAAATCCCACACAAGCCTTTTCCACATCTTAATGATGGCAAAGAATTCGAGCTATGGATGCGGGATTTCCAACAGAGGGAGGTGAAGAGAGGGCTGATGGCTGCGGTGAGAACCATGAGGTATCTGATTGTACCAGTAGCAGTGTCTGGTATCGTGCTGGCTTTCACGAGAATCTGGAGGTTCTGGACATGATATCCAGTAGGACCGTACGTCAGGAATATCTTGGATACCGAAGATTGTCTCGGAGCCAGGCAGCATCGCCGATATCTGGATAAAAGTCGAGGCCCGGCGCATGACGCCCATGACGCCGGCTCAGACTTCTCACGATCAATGGGGCTCACGGGGTGCTGCTAGCTTCTCCGAATGATAGAAGCGTTTACAAATACACTCCTCACCGTGTTGATTGCGCCACGATTCCAAGGTCTCAGCGCCAGTGCTCGGCCCGTGAATGGCAGATCTTCTACCCAAAAAGGTGAGACTGTGTCTCACTCTATCTTAAGTGACTTAGACAGGTCATCTCCCTGACGGAAGTGACGTAGGACAGGCATAGTAAAATGAATAGGATCTGGGCGGACGACTGCAGTGCGTCTACACCTTGATTCAAGATGTTTAGGCCGGAAATTGACCGTCGAATTCTCCTCTGTTCATGAAATGCCGCCAAGGCTGACGAATCGCAACTCATCACAGACGATAGAGCATACGTGCATCCATAGCTAAAGAAGCCCGTAAGGTGCATTGAAATTTGCCTCCGCTTCCTTCGCTGCTTGGCTTCGCCACAAGGACTGATTGTGTGCCCGACTCTGAAGGGAATCTTAATGGGCTAAACAACATTAACCCACGAGATTAGTAAGATGTAATTCTTGGCTGATCGTCCGCTGTCAATTCTCTCAGCACTAAGCTTGGCCAAGACCTGATCAGGACCAGGTTAATGGAAAAAAGCGCTTGGCAAGCACGCCTCAGCAAGCCGCACAATCGTAACATTACTCAGCCGGCGACGGGAATTTGGCCGCATCACTAACGGTGTTTGTCTACACTTACAACGCTTACATGTAGCGAGCATGGTAGTGAGTACTAGTTAACACAACACCATGTGATAGTAAGATACACAAAGCCTATTAATGAGGAGTATGCCAGTATAGAGACCGACAGAGAATTCAAGTGCAAGCATTAAATCCGTATAGCTTCTTGTCACCGAAACCGATTTTCAACAGCAAGAAACCCACCATACCACGATTCTTCTTTCTTATCTGCATCAATTCCCTGAACTACTATTGTCGCAACTGCTCACTTCAGCAACGTCAAAATGTCGGGACTCCAGTACTTCTCGTATAGAGGTTATGGCGAGAAACTGTTGCAGGAGATGCATTACAGTCAAGCAGTCCGGGTGGGGGATAACATTGAAATATCTGGCCAAGGTAATTAATTTCAAGCAGGGTGTATGTATATGATGTGCAAACAAATTGCTCACTAAACCAAATTCAAGGGGGTTGGGACTCAAAGACTGGAGAGGTTCCCAGCAATCTCATGCAGGAGATCGACCAAGCATTTGAAAATGTTGACATTGCCCTGAAGGAAGCTGGCGGCCAAGGGTGGTCACAAGTCTTCCGCATCCGGTTGTATGCACTTGACGAGGCCTGGACTGAAGATGGCCTTGGCCGAATGGTAGAGAACATGAAGAAGTGGACTCCCAACCATGCACCAATTCTAACAGGTATTGGGGCCTCAAAGCTTGGGCAACCCGGTATGCGGCTCGAAGTTGAGGTCTCGGCCTACGACCCCAAAGGTCCTAGATAGACTCCAAGACTGGCCAATTGCAGCCTTTGGTATAAGAACAAGCAAGAATATATCAATATCATTTCTGATGACCTCTGACTCATTTGTAGATGAGATTAAGTGATGTTCCTGCTCTCGTGGAATCCAGGTCAGTGGTACAGTACAATTGGACGACGCAGTTGCAACCAGTTGTTCAATGATGATGCTGTCATATCTTCCTCAAATCCCAGAACTCTGAGTTACACAACTCGCAGCTATGTAATGGGTATAACGAATTTTGTTGAAGTACTTGACGACTACACAGTTGTCGCAAAAGCCCCTCAGCTTGAGGCCCTGGGTGCTACCTCTTTCTCTGCCAGTACCAAATTCCAACACCAGCAATAGCAATCGCTGACGAAGTGAGAATTCGCATCGTCTTCTTGATTGCGGGAGAGACCACCATCTCTGCGGCAACATGAAAGTCGGACATGGCGTTGATGCGCGGGTAAGGGTCCTCGGGAACGTCTTTCCCTAAGAACGTGCAGATCTCTTCCCAGCCAAATCCCTTTTCAAGGTTCAAGATCAGAAGCTTGTCAGCAGGCACAAGAGCTTTCACACTCTCTAAACTATTGCAATCGTCAACATCTGCTCATAGCGATTTTGAAGCGCAAGACGTCAACTCACTAATCAACATAGCTCTTGGAAAGTGCTTCATTGAACCCAGGGTCACTGGGCTCCAGGCCGCCAGACCATCTGTATGTCATGGCTCTGAATAGTGCAGTAAGCTCCCAAATAAAGCTGTCAAAGTATCTGGCGATTGACAAAGGCGGCTTCGCTAGCTTTGCATGATAGGCTCCGAGGGATCCCGCAATTGACTTGGCCCATGACTCCGGGGTACGCTCCGTCAAGATGAACTTGACATCCGGGTCTTCCAGGTACTCTTTGATGATGTTTGGACAAAGATAGCAAGGACTTTCGACGATGCACTAAAGGTTTATGGTATTAGATGAGCTCCTCTAACCAGCTCTCACAGCCGGGACACCTGAACTTACATCATAACCGGCGAAGAGTTTGTCAAACTCGGCTCGTTGAAATGGCTTATCGCTGTCGTTGGCAATGATAGCCTCCTGGAGTGCTCTCATCTGCTGAAAGCCATAGGGTAGGAGCTCTGAGATGTGGAAGGGGGTATACCCCAAAGTCTTCAGTGCTTGCCATAAACCAAGAGTTCCAGTACTGGTAAACAGATGAGTGAAGTGTCTCCAAACCTTGATATTGCGCTTTCGCTATAATTCTTACCGGCTAGGACCAAGTCCAATAATTTTCATCGAGCGGCTTTCTGCGGGAGCGGGAAGTTTATCGATAGCTCGGGACATTTTGACAGATCTGTGAAGGATGCAGTAAAGCTTGTTGGCACATTGGTGTAAGCAGCGCGGTGTCGCTGACCCTTTTACTCGTACCCTCCAAATGTCTCTCCGCTGGTAGACTCCATTGCAACTGCCGGGTTGCCTACCCCAACTGCCCCCGGCTCGTTATCAACTCCATCAACACGCCACTGACTCGTGATGCTCGCCGACTCATGCGTGTGGGTTCCCAATGCCCGGGGTAATAATTGAGTTTGTAACGTCGTATCTCGACCCGCATGGGACTTTTCAATCAGCGCTCTGCAAAGATAATGTCAAGATAGCTATCTGGAATTACCCTTGCCATGGGTCGATTACGGATGATCTTATCCTTCGGGCGTGCGTTGTGCTGTTGGTATTGACAAATCGACACGGATGGACGAATCAGGAGCTTTAGAGTTTGAGGCATATCGATAGATTCATAATACCTGCTAGATGCAATAACTATGTGCCTCTGTTTCGTGCTGCAATGCCAACTGAATCCGCTAGGTGTTCGTCCAATCACCAAATCCAACAGATCATCACCATAGCATTGTTCAACTACACCGCCCCGTGAACGCGATGCACCTTTCAACACCAGACGAAATGGCCACGGCTACGGCCACGACCACGAAAACTCGTCGACCGCTCAAGTTCTTGTTGCATTGTTTCTCCGCCACCGGCCATGTTTTGCCAATGCAGGCCGTCGCCAAGGAGCTGGTTGAACGTGGCCATGAAGTCGTTTGGACTACCATAGCACCCCAGGAGCAACGAGTCCTTGCATCGGGGGCGAGATTCATTACCGCGGAGGAAGTAGTGAAAGTAGATGCCAACCTAGAGGGCGCCAATCCGAAAGACATGGCCGAGACGGCAGAAGTCATGTTCCGAGGGCGCGTTACGGCACAAGTCGCTGATATCCGTCGTGTCCTCAAGACGTTCAAGCCGGACTTTGTTCTCACTGACGCTCTGCCTCAGGGTGTCGCAGCGCTCTACGAGCTGGGCGAGATTCCTCATTACGCAACTCTGGGGGTTGTCCCGTTGTATCTGCCCGACATAGGGCCTGAGCCCATCGAGCATGCTGCTCAATCTGCTCTAGGAATGCTCATCAGTCAACCACAACTAGTCCTGCCCACGATCAACCCAGAGAGAGAGAAGCTCGGGCTGCCCGCCCTCAAAGTCACAGACACGTACTCTTACAGTCCTTTCCTGCACATCCAGGCTTCGTGTCCTTCCCTGGAATTCCAGGAGGGCCCCAAGCCTATTCTTCCTCAGGCTCAGTATGTCGGACCTCTGGTTACACGTCTTGGAGGTGCAAGTGTTGGTATGCCAACGTGGTGGCAAGATGTCCTCGACGCCAAATCCATTATTGGAATCACACAGGGCACGTTTGCCATGGACCCGACGTCACTTATCATTCCCGCCATCAAAGCGCTTCAGGACGACAAGAGTCACTTGCTGGTTGTGCCATCGAAACTCGCCGACGAGATCCGCGATAAGGTCAAGATCGAGGATAACGTCCGTATCGCGGATTGGGTTCCCTATGACCTCCTCCTTCCACGCTGCCGCCTGCTCGTGACAAATGGTGGATACGGCAGTGTTACGCAAGCCCTTTCACACGGCGTCCCTCTCGTCTGCGCCGGAACTTCGGAGGACAAGAAGGACACAGCTGCGCGAGTGACTTGGGTTGGTGCGGGTATTGATCTGAAGACCGATACTCCCTCAGTAGACCAGGTTCGCGATGCAGTGCACAAGGTGCTCAATGAGACAAGTTACAAGGAGAATGCGACGAGAATTGGAGAGGAGCTCAATGCACAGGGTGGTGCCAAAAGAGCGTGCGATTTGTTGGAAAAGGCGGCGGTAGAGCTAAGCGCCCCGACGGGGGAAACATAGATAGAAAACCCACGAAGAATAGAATAATGTCGTAGATTCCCTACAAGAATTGATAGAGTTTGAAATCTGCAAGCTGTGACATGATGACAGCAAACTTTGTTCTCGTAGAGTCCCATTCTGTTTGCGTCACACGTGTGGTAATTTACGAACCCAGTCAATTTTCTGCCTGTCAGCGTTTTGCCAAGAAGTGATACAACGTTGTACGCTGACATCGTGCAGATAACGCGGAGTCTAAAAAACCAAATTTAACACCACTTTTGAACACGGACCAAACGTTCGTCCCGACGAGAAGCTCGGACTTTACGACATGCAAATTCAGGCTAACAAGTGACTTAAAATAATGAGCGAATAGGGATAATCAACATCATAAACTATATCGGATATCAAGTAATAAAGAATAGCTACACCACCACGCAACAGCTTAGTATCTCATCACTCATTATTATGGCCTCCGAGCCTGAATCATGTCCTTCTCGCAGTCAAACGACTGGGGGCTGAGATATGTCACCACCCTTAATTGACCTTTGGCCAGAGCACATCCGACATAGTAATGACTGCCACAACGAGTTTCCAGAGTTTTGCGCCCACTAAGAGACTCGTTAGCAATTGCAAGCGATGAGTGGATTGGGAGGATCTTACAAGATATCATTCAGGGCTTGTTCGTAGTTGTCCATCATTGAGTCCGACCGACGGGTAGAGAAGAACTTGCGAAGGCGGGCAAGAACGTCTACGTCATTCTTGCTAAAATAGTTGGGAGAAATGTACACCTTTGGTGAAATCGCTCTACCACATCCGAGGGTGTAGTAGAAGCCCGGTGATGCACGTCCGGGGGCGTCATCATCGAGAACATCTGGTGCGTCCGCTAAGAAGGTCTTCCAAAAGTCCTTGAGGTCGTCAATCGCCTCGCCCGACATATCTAGCTTGCCCCCGAGGGTCAGACAGTCCATCATATACTCGAAGGTTGTATGCTTTGCTCTGATGTACACCTTGATGCGAGCGTCTTTCGGTGCGAGGCAGTCGATGGCGAGGATGCCCGTCTCGAAGCTGTACTTCTTTGTGCCTTCTCTAAGGAATTCCAGGAGGGGTTCGGCACCGAGTGATTTGAACTGGTCGGTCGGGAGGCTACGAATAGACTGCTCCACGAGCTCGAGGTTTGTGATGCCGAGCTCTTCGGCCTTAAGCCCGGGATAGATATAGATCTTCATGACGGGTCCGCTCTTCTCGATGTCGAGGGCCACTACTGTGCCTGCCTTTGGCGTTGTCTCCTCGATGAAGCAGTCCACGGTCTTTGTCCGCGTACCATGGGGCAGGATTTGTCTTGTGAAGTGGTTGTACCATTCCAGGTCCAGGTTGGGAACCAGCTTTTGTTGCTGAAGCTTGAAGATCCAGTCGTTTGTTGCGTGTCTGTTGAGGGGGTCGAGCTCTGTGCCAGCGTGAAGGCCAATGGGCTCGAAAGAGTAGCGAACGACAGCTTGGTTGTCGCGGCCCCATTCCCAACTAAAGTCAATGGGAGTAGAGTCTGGTGTCCCGGGACTTCTCCATCTTCTGACATTGCCGTGGCAGTCTGGTGAGGGGCCGAGCTCAGGAGCGACGAAGAGGGAGTAGAAGTTGAGCTCGCGGTACTGGTCTGCTGCGCTGTAGCCGGCGTATTTCAGGAGCTTAGAAAACATGCGCCCTGTCTTATCCCACCAGAATTGGGAATCGTCGTCCCTGAACCGCAAGACGGAGTTCAGAAAGTCCCAGGGCTCATTTGACATGATCATTTCACCCATTTTGAATATGATGCCGCGGCGCAGGACGTAGTGATTGGAGCAAAGTAATGTGAGAGGCAAAAGTCGAGGCGCAAGAGCGAGAGCGAAGGCAGCTCAGCAGAACTCCCAGACGATCTAGCTGGTGTTATATCACATATCTCAACGTAAACCCCGCGAAAGCAATCACTATAACGGCCCCTCAGCTCCCGCCACTTTGCCATCCTAACGCCGTCGGGGTATATCCGTAGGTGACGACTCTTGCCTAGCTCATTGGTTCATCTGATGCGGATGTTGATATTGGGGTTCAGAGTCGTCGACTCGTGGGATTGCAAGGTAAATGTGTGGCATGGGCCTGTCAAGTTTCGTGATAACTTGGACCGACTAGGGGATCCTGGACGCTCCACGACGGCAGCGCGGTTTCCAAGGTCGATGCTCGCCTGATGGCGGATACATGCCGGCGGGAGCCCTCTACGAGACCGAGTCAAGTCATGCCGAACATCAAGATGAAATACATTCTAGTCATATCCTACTTTTCACCCATCCGCGCTTGTAAAGGGACCACATCTAGGATATCTGTTGGTCAGATTACGTCTCGGTCGCTACGACTTCCTGCCTCCTTCTGACAGGCTCCATACGGACATTGATACAACCGAGAGCCTGCACGATATGAGGGGCAAAGGTAATCTCTATACGAACTCGTTTTCGGAGCAGCGTTTTATGCTAAATATCTAACGGCTGCGTATTCCAAGAAAACGCGACTCTAAATCTCCACTGATTAGCATACATGGCCTGATGACCATAAGGAGTGCTCCGGCACCCAGGACTATGCACGACTGAAGGTCGGGGTTGGAGGAGATAAGCCAAACTGCCCGCTCGAAGCCCCTCGTTATAGGGATGTTTCGAAACAGGTGCATCCTGTTGCTGATCAATACATGGACTTAATTACAATTGCTTATACGACGGCTATAGAATCCTGCGTACACTATCTCATTGACTAAGCACCTTGGCACGACCATTGGAGGCTTGCCTTGCCGCGAGCTTGCCGCTCAGATCGCAATAATGCAATCTTGTCATTCTAAGTGAGGAAGACTCCACAAATCGAAGCTTTGGTATCTATCATATCGGCACGATAAACCGGGCCCGGCACTCGGTCAAAGTATAATAAATTGACCTGGACTGTCGACGAGTCATGGCACACTCCACGATTACCCCAGAAGCCAAGATGAGCATCGACGTCGGCCTGCCAAGAAGGAAAGCAAGCTCAAACACCTTCGGGCTTATCCGCTCTCATTCCCAATGCTTCGGCCGTGGGGTTACGCTAACAGTGGAACATATCAACCGAAAGTTCAAGCATTGCTTAATTGGAAAAGATAATTACAATTGGACCGCGTACGATTCGTTTCCTTGATAGGGACTTACCATCTGACTCGTGATGCGGGCGTAAAGCGATCCGACGAGTACCGCTATGCGTCATATCGTCGAACAATCGCCCCCCTTTGGGGTCTTTTGGGGTTGCCATGCCGTCTTTTCCACATCCCGATTTCCTCCTTGTATGAACCCTCGTGCTCTCTCGTGGGAGACTCGCTCTGCCCTGTTGCTCTTTTGATCCAATTGTTTCATCAACAACCCCTCGCCAGCAATAATACGACCAGCGGGGTCTCACGACCACAACTGACCAAGGTGGTAAAAATGGCGCTTCTGGGACTTCTAGCTCTCGCAGTAGGTATGGTCATGAGACTGGCAGAGACAGACTACTGATTCAGGGCACCTTGCAGGCATTCTTGGGAGTAGTGGCAAAGTGCGTTTACAATGCCTTTCTACACCCCCTCAGCCGCTACCCCGGTCCGAAGCTCGCCGGTGTGACGAGGGCGTATTATCTGTTCTTTGACGTTCGCGGGGTAAGCCACTGGAAGGTCAAAGAGTGGCACGAGAAGTACGGAGAAGTGATTCGTATCGCCCCCGGCGAGCTGTCTTACACTTCTGGTCAGGCTTGGCAAACGATATATGGTACGTTCAGAAGTATCAGCATCATCTTGGCGCTCAGTCATTTTAACGCAACGCCTACTTAGGCTTCCCCAATAAGGAGGGCACAGGTAACTTTGAGAAAGATGCTCAGTGGTGGAACAAGAATGTCAACGGCGTCGAGAATATTCTCACAGCCGACGATGCCGGCCACAAGCGTATGCGCAGGCTCCAGAATCCTGTCTTTTCGGACAAGGCCCTCAAGGCTCAAGAGTCCGTCATCACCGGCTATGTCAAGCTTCTCATCCATAAGCTCCACGGGCAGGCGTCCAGTGGGAGCGCAGAGTCCGCGGCTGTCGTGGACATGAACTCCTGGTACAACTTTACCACCTTTGACATTATTGGTGACTTAGCCTTTGGCGAGCCATTCTATTGTCTGCGCGATGCTAAGTGGCACTGGTGGCTGCATGCTGTCTTTGATATCTTCCAGGCTGGGACCTACCTTCGTGCTGCTCGTCGATTCCCGTCACCGCTGTCTGAGATGCTTCTGCTTCTCATTCCCCGCCGACTCATCAAGACGAGAGTGGCCCAGTTCCAGTTTGGCGTTGAGCGTGTGAACCGCCGTCTTGAGCAAGAGACTGACCGCCCCGACTTCAGTAGGCTCACATCTGCTAACCTCAATCAAGGCAGGTTGCTAACGGGATCCATAGTGTACTACATCTTGCAAGGGAGCGATGATAAGGGCATGTCAACCGAGGAGATCTATGCCGCTGCCCAGGTTCTTATCGTCGCCGGCAGTGAGACTACAGCGACAGGTCTGACCGCAGCCACCTATCTCCTCTGCGAGAACCCGCAAACACTGGCCAAACTCACTTCAGAGATCCGTAACACTTTTGAGAACGAAGACGACATTACCATCCAGAGCACAGCTGGACTGAGCTACCTCAACGCTGCCATCGAAGAGGCCCTTCGACTGGGACCTCCTGGCCCTGGAACATTTCCTCGCGTGGTCCCTGATGGCGGAAGAATGGTCTGTGGACAGTTCGTCCCTGCCGGGTACTCAGTCGGCGTTCACCACCTGGCCATCAACCGATCGCCGATTCACTTCAGTAAGCACGATGAGTTTCATCCCGAGAGATGGCTCGGGGACCAGAAGTTTGAGTCGGACCAGAAGTTAGCAGCCCAGCCATTCTCATTCGGGCCAAGGAACTGTATTGGAAAGAAGTAGGTCTCAGACTCCTCCTTTGAGTGAATGTGGCTGACCAACTTCATAGTCTGGCTTATGCCGAGATCCGGACAATCATTGCCCGCGTTGTGTGGAACTTTGACATGAAGTTACACGCTGATAGTGCAGGCTGGTTAGGGAGACAAAAGATGTTTACTACCTGGCACAAGACAGAGATGAAGGTGTATCTTTCCGCACGGGCAAAGTCACCTTAAATGGGCATAGGCATGACTCCTTCTGAGAAAATTTTCTGTGATCTTTTATTAGCAAGGACCTAGTCACTATGCCTGCCATGATGAACCTGAGCCAGATGTCAATACGGCGTGAAGATTGGTCTGGGGTTTTTTCAGTATGGTCGTTCGATGTTACAAGGGAATGAAGCGTGTACATGTTACTCGAGAACCCTAAATCACATACCTTTACATTCTGCAAGCAATATCTCATCTGTGTCTTCACTCGCTGCTAGCACCAAGTTTCCATGAGCGAGCACGGCATTGTCATGCAGAGGCACATTGGTCTGGGCCCCCTAGGGCCTGGACGGTGTCGTTGTATCGAAGTAGTGCATTATAATTTGGGCGGAGAACTGCAGCAGAGATAGAATCATGTAATCCCGCTTCTCCTGGTCTTCCAGGCAGAGCTGACGAAAACTCAGGCTGCTTCACTCCTTGTTGGAAACACGTGGGCGGGACCCTCACAGATCGTGCCGAAGCCAGCATGGTCCCGGCCCATGAGCTTGCTCCGTACTACATGTAGCTTATACAGTGGTCCTTTGTTACCATAATTCAAGAGAAATGCAGCATGGGTCTTTGATAGGTGGGGATGTGCAGCTGCTAAAGTAAGACTTCGTGGGGTTGGCAGCATTTAAGTTTAGATGTAGCATGTCACAATTGAGCACAGGACGAAGATAGCTGTCATCCGGCCTCGATCCACGCCTCAAACTGGGCGAAGAAAGCTGATTCTTGGATACTAATCCCCATCACTCGCCTCACGGACCTTTATTCATGAAGGGCTCAAGTTGGGTCTGATATCGAAATTACAGGGGCTTCTGTCATCTCCTTTGGCCACGCCAATAGCTCCCCCCAATACGACCCAAGATGAGCTGCAATGGACCTTACGAGGTTCTTTCCCGCGGCCCCGAACGCCCAGCAGTCTCTCGCCTTATGCATCAACACGCCCCAATATGCCAGCACCACCAACGCCTCGGGCCGTCTTTGGTCGAGCAGGCTGACGTACTCGGCTGGAACCCGGATTGACCACTCCTGTACAGTGCTGTACCGCCGACCTGCAGGTATGTCTGTGTTGCGATGAATGTCGAACATGAGCTGCAGGTGCTCGACTGCTTCCTGGCACGCCGCCTTGGATGCATCGTTGAGGTCGCTCGATTCAAAGAGGCGCAGCAGATGTCTACATTCGTTGCCTGTCTCGTACCGTTCTCTTCTGATGATCATGTTCTGCACGAAGCGGCTCCCTGCACCTAGGTGGGTATCAAAGTGAGACCGGAGCCTGTCCCACGAGCCCCCTACGACGCTCCGAACGACCCGATGGAGGCCCATGCAGTGGACTAGCTTATCCAGAGTGACTGGAAGATCAGCGGGTATCGAGAACGTGTCGAAGAGAACGTGTTGACCGAGCCAGGTGGAAAACAGGAAAACTGTAAGGAAGTCTTCATCAGACAGATCGCCGTCAGCCACCGTAAAACGTGAAAGGCTTCTCGTCTGTAGTCGTGTTGCTTCGCTGCGATAGAAAGCCTGATCTTCTCCCGGCAAAGTGCTCTTGTGTGCTGCAGCTATAGCTAGAAGCTCGTCCATCAGAAATGACACCCGGAAGGCTTGCTTCAGTGACATTTGCTGGTACTTTTGTCGCGTGAGAGTATCGCCGAACCCTTGGTTGTAGCCCAAGTTATGCTCGAAATGGTATAGCAACTCCATGTGCCGGAGATCGTATGGCTCTGTCGGCACATGGCTATTACGGCAAGTCGCTTGCTCCGGGGTGATGGGCACCGCCGGGCTTGCTGTTGATGACCCTATTGATGTTGCTGGGCTCGGACATTGGTACGAGAACGTGGACGATGATGGTACTGCCGCCTCAGTGTCGAGGTATGAGCATCTCCTGAGAGCAGTCGTGCAGTTGACGCATGCCGGCCGAGACTCGTCGCATTTTACATGACGTTGCTTACACTCTTTGCACCCAAATCTTGACTTTCGATGAGGTGTCCGCTGGCGCATTTTGCCAAGAGCTTCCGGTGACAGGCGGGCGAAGTGGCGTGTTTAAAACTGCCAATGTTCCTCGAGGAGTTTTCACTCCCAAGTTTCGGGCGAATGTGAAGCAAAAGCAGCCCGTCTGATGCGAATACACTGAGATGGAATGGCTTCAAGAAGCAAGAAAGAAATCAAGCCACCGAATGAATTATTACCGGAAACATGATCGGGAAGGGCAGAAAGACTCCTTTAAAGTCTCGGTCCAATCTCAAGCCCCGCTAACAAGCATATCCCTGGACCACGCACTGTGCGACCGAAGACGCCTTTTCAGCTCGCTCGACTTCATCGAGTGAGTGGCAGTGTATGATTCTGACGAGATTGCGATTACTAGAGAACGTTGATGTCGCGAAAAGAAGTTCAAGATGATCAGAGATTTTATACTCAGCTGTCCTGCGTCAAATATCTGAAGAAACCGTGAAGGCATAATCATCCGTACAGAATTCGAAATACGCGTGTATCGTGAGCTGCTAGCGAGATCTCGTAATGTCCGTTTGTCCAAAGGTGGTTTCGTTGGACGGTTCGTCTGATGATTGGTCGAACTCAAAGTGACAACCCATGAAGAGAAGATGCAAGCAAGCCGACGTTGTTCATGTATTTAGCTATAAATATGCAACATTCTACGTATGCCTCGAAGATTCAGGCATCACTTCAGCGAACAATGAAATATCTTCATTTGTAACGCCATCCACAGTCCGGATGTATCAGATCGTCACTGGGTGACACGCCTCGAAGAAGCTCAGCGCCTGCCTTAGCGTCCGTCGTATTTATCCCTGCGCGTACTGTAAAGTGAGCGATTGGACAGTCGATGGCAGTCCAAACCCGAACCAATTAGAGCCTTCTGAGTACGGACTGGTCCACAATGTCGGTGGGCACCAGTGTCCTCAATATTCTGATTCACGGACATCCATGGTGTTATTGCCCTCTGTCTCCCATTATGAACCCGAGTTGAATGCTGGCAGATTGTCTTATTCTCCTTCTATCTCTCCAACTCAGAAACTTTTCGGTCCAAGCATTTCCTCTGGTATGACAAAGACTTCTCAACGGGAAAAAGATTTGTCTTCAAATAGAGTAGCCTCTCGCCCACACCTACGGAAACCACCACCGCGGCATCAAAAACAACGTCACTACACAATCTTGAAGTCCAGCCCACGATTACGACAAAAGAATGGACGATCTGGGAATCGAACCCAGGACCTACCGCATGCTAAGCGGTCATTATACCACTAAACCAATCGCCCAGGAGGATGATCTAGCCCGGACTTGAACCGGAGACCTTCAGTGAACAGTGAGATTATCGTGAGAGAGTCTCAACTTGTTAGACTGACGTGATAACCAACTACACCACCAGACCATCTGAATTGTTGCAGGCACGAGCGAGAGATTGCCCTAGTGTGGGTGGGATCGTGCCGCGTTGAGCCCTGGTGGAGTTGACAGCTCAACTCGCAGGCGGGAGCTCCGCACGGAAGACCCCCGAGTCCACAGATACCGGCCCGGCATTCAAATGATACCAAGCCCGAACCGAACGAGCCGGCTAATAAGGGACTCTGCTGTATAATGGTAGACAGACAAGAGGTCCTTTCCCCTTTCTTGTCCCAGTGTTTCCTCTTAAACTTGTCGCCAAGGCCTGGAGACAAAATAAGTAACTGAAGTGCCGCGCCAGTCGGGACCAGCTGGCAATACTTTGCAGCTTGATTATCTAAGCAAATGCCAAGGGGTCGCTCTTCGGTGTTTCGCGCTCTCAGCCCGCCGGCCCATCACGTAACTTTCAGAAGTGAACCACCGAATCTCACCAGTTCATCTCACATCTCACTCTCATCTCACGTCCCCAATGTCCAGCGCTCAAGCAAACGAGACGACTTCGCTCTTGCCATCACGAAATACCCATCCCGATACCATCGCCGAGGAAACAGAGACAATGAGCAGCCAGGCCTTTTGGAGAGTCGGTGCCATCTTCGGCGCCACCGCCGTCGGTCTCGGAGCCTTCGGAGCCCACGGCCTGAAGAACCGCATCTCTGATCCCGCAAAGATTGCCAGCTGGTCCACCGCCGCTCACTATCAAGTGAGTTGCTCTCATCTTGTTTCACTTATCATCATCAGTGAGATCAGTAGCTGACCCTAAGACAATCATTAGCTCGTCCATTCCGTTGCCATTCTCATCGCTCGATC
Source organism: Colletotrichum abscissum (assembly GCF_030869225.1). Classification (NCBI taxonomy): domain Eukaryota; kingdom Fungi; phylum Ascomycota; class Sordariomycetes; order Glomerellales; family Glomerellaceae; genus Colletotrichum; species Colletotrichum abscissum. The sequence goes on from NW_026850517.1 coordinate 144,075, forward strand.
CAACCCCCTCGCCGCCGGTCTTTTCACCGCTGGCGCGACCATGTTCAGCGGTAGCATCTACGCCCTTATCCTCAACCCTGATCTCAAGTTCCTCGGTCCCGTCACTCCAATTGGTGGCCTTGCTCTGATTGCTGGCTGGCTCGCCTTGGCTTTCACCAAGGGTCGCGTTCGTTTCTAAGCCTAAGCGCTTCCACTGAGATAAAGTCCATTGTCGTGCACTCAGTCTCCGACCCAGAGGAATGCAATTGACTCCATTCTTGTAATACTACCTGTACCATAGACACCTGAGTTGCTGCGCGCACCTTCGAATGCACATCCACTCCTCCTGAGACAGACTGTTCCTATTTGACTTATCATTCATGTCTTTACCCAAACCATGACTGTGATGGGCTCACGTGCCTTACGCGGGTACCTTCACGTCAGCTTCAACCCCTTCTCGTACGGACTTTCCAATCGAATATTAACAGGGGCAAGGGCCGTCAGTCGTTCATGCGTAGTTGCCGGGCGCCCTAACATGGAAGGGGTTGCTGTCAGCTTACCACAACCCCTGAGACTAAGAGCCGCCGGGGTAACACGGTCAGCCCTACGTGATATCGAATACAGGCTGCGCACCATCTTGTGTGAGGAAGAACTTCCGTTCAGCTTTCGCTAAACGTCTGACTAAGTTGAATTGGATAAATCGTACTCAAAGCAGCTTCACGGGGTTCATTATTGGCATGGTTGCCTTTCTACATCGAGCATATTCGGTGATGACCCCTGCCCAGATGACGACGTTTGAGCCTGGGGAATTGGCTATTCATACTCAGGTGACAATTTCCGCCGCCAAAATGACAAGTCGGGGATGATGGGGTCGAGAAAGGGGTCAGATATGTCCCATTCGGTTCTAAAAGGTACTCCTCTTCGCCTAGGAAAGAATGAGCATCTGACAAATCGTCTCTCGATCAATCGCGGCAAAGATCTATAAAGAGGCCCACAAAGGCAGATACCTGACAGAGCAATTAATGAGCTTTCTCTCATACCATTTCCAATTCCTCAAAAACAATAATCATGACCAATCATCAAACCTCACGCCCCAAGACCATGCGCGCCGTGGTCTGGGAAGGCAAACCCTATGAGATGGCTGTCAAAGCAGATATCCCACTCCCGCGTCTCGAGGAGCCAGAAGACGCCATCGTCCGCATTACCACATCTGCCATCTGCGGCACTGACCTTCACATCTACCATGGCATCATGTCCAGCGCCGAAGTGCCCTACCCCGTAGGCCACGAGGCTATGGGAATTGTCGAGGAAGTAGGGGATGCCGTCGACAATCTGCAAGTCGGTGATCGCGTTGTCGTCTTTGGCCTTCCCGAAGACGGTGTCATCGACACTGACAACCAGATCTTTCCTCAGCTTGGTGGATTCGGTCTTGGCAAAGACTTTGGCGACCTAGGTGGTCTCCAAGGTGGGTATCTGCGCCACTAATTACTACAAAAATATAGAATGAAACTAACTTGAATTCCAGCCGAGTACGTCCGCGTGCCCTTCGCTGACAGCTCCCTCATCAAGATTCCTAAGAAGCTCTCCGACAAGGAGTGGCTCTTCCTCAGTGACATCTTCCCCACCGCATGGGAAGGGCTGAACTGGTCGGGCTTCCAGCCAGGCGACTCCGTGGCTGTCTTTGGTGGCGGTCCCGTCGGCCTGCTCTGCGCCTATAGCGCCATCATTCGCGGTGCTAGCCTAGTCTACGTCGTGGACCACATTCCACAGCGCCTAGTCAAAGCCGCCAGCATCGGTGCCGTTCCCATCAACTTTACCAAGGGCGGTGCCTCGGCCTCGGAGCAGATATTGGCTCTCCGTCCCGGCGGCGTGAACCGTAGTGTCGACTGCTGCGGGCAGGAGTGCGTCAATGCGGAGCTGAAGCCGCAGCAAGATTACATCCTACGTGAAGCCATCGCCGTCACCTCTGTTGGCGGCGGGATCGGGATACCTGGCGTCTACTGGGCCCAGGAGAAGAGCGTGGGCGCGCCCAATGCAGATAAGATGAAGAAGAACCTCAGTCTACCAATGAGTGACTTTTGGATCAAGGCGCTGACGATGAAGAGCGGTATTGTTCAGGGGCAGCCGACGTTTGCTGCGCTAGTGAAGCTGGTCGAGAGCGGACAGGCTAGACCTGGTTTCATTGCTACGGCAGAGTACGACCTTGATGACGCTCCCAAGGCGTATAAGAGGTTTGATAAGAAGCTCGAAGTCAAAGTTCTGTTCCGTGGCGCTGGCAAGGAGGGGAGGGACGACTATGAATGGGATGAGGAAGTGGAGTCGAAGAATCAGGGGGGGCGCTGGAATGCGGTAAGCTTTATACCTGCGCTATGTTGGGACATGATACTCACGAAATGACAGGTCATCTGGGAGAGCCAAGAGAGCAAGATTGCACTAGGATAAGCTCTTCTCTGGCGACGTAAGCTTGATGGAAGCTGGAATCTTCTCCATAAATAATGGTTGTCATTTTCAATGAATCGCAACAGGAGGAACCAGATAGTTTCATCGCAACGGTCCGCTGACTTCAATCTGAACGTCAAATTTCCCTCATACCTCTTTGCTGACCCTGAGACTTGTCCTATGGTATTCCTATTATGAATCCATACACGGTTCATCCAACTCGAGACCAGAGTATTTCACATTGTCAAAGACTTGTTGCGCTACTTCAACAAGTTGCATTGTGGCCCCTGCTTTCGAGTCAGAGGTTGGGTTTGCACCACTTACCTTGGTTGAGCTGAGGACTTGGGTGCCGCCACAATGGTATTTGCTGTTACCTTGATGATACGGACCCATGATCTCTCTGCAAACTTTCTCTCTCCATAATCTATTACCTTGAGAGCGAACTTGGGTGGCGCAAAGATTGATTTCCTGGTGTATAGATAGGCCCTCGACACTTGGACAGGGACAAGAATCGGTTCAGAGATCATCTCGCATTGTCATTCATGGAGACAAAAGCCTTGGCTTGATCTCTATCGTCTTCGATGATTCTACACTTTATGAATCCATTCTCTATTTCTTGCAAATCCTCTGATGAGCTGCAACGACCTGCTTTCACAACGCATATTTTAGTAGAAAGCCCCTCGACGGTAGACCTCGGTTCTCATTGCCCGAACGTACCTAACTAATGGTCATGTAGCTTTTCATTGCAGCGTTCTTCCCGTACTGATGGACTCCTCCTCTGAGACTCGTTCGGTTTTGAAGTACCGGAGCAATGACGGGCTATTTCAACGCTGGGGTATTTATACGGGGCAGGTCGTAGGACCCAGACGAAGCCAGACTCGCACACAAACCTCTATCTTGCACCGACTTCCAACAGAACTCCTGTTTGAAATAATGGATCTCTTATCTCCAGATGATCTTTACTTTTTTCGACAGTCTTCGGCAATCTTTTTGCACGCCTTTTCCCACCGAACCTTTGCTAGATATCATAGTGAAGACTCATCTGCGGAGCCCGAAAGCAAGGACGTCGGAAAGTCCCTCATATCACGATTGATGACTGTCTTGATGGCCTGTCTACTGTTCTTGCGCCTGGCAGATTCGAAGAAACAGGCGGTATCTATCAAAGGACAAATTCAACAAAAGAGACAGATGCTGATGAGATTCGACGTTCGGCAGCTCTCGTACTCAGACAGAAAAGATTTTAGAGAGCGTGTCCGAAGGGGGGTTCTCTGCAAAGACTGCGCTTTGCGTGCGCCGAGAAGAAGATACAAAGGCTTAATCTGTATCGACGCCTTGTTCTGCCTATACTGCAGAACGAAGCACTTGAGATCTTGGTTCTCGGATGGAATGTCGACTCCAGAAACCCAGTTATGCATCCCACGGGAAGGGAAGCTAATTATCTGCCCACACTATCACCAGTCACTCAAAAAGATGTACAGGGACACACTTACAACAAGATTGGACTCCGATGATTATTACATTCAATTATTTGAATGCCAGCTATGCGCCCCGGTGTTCAAGCTTGGTGGCGGAATGGCCCCTGGCATTTACATGTCCCGTGGGACTTGGGTGCACGGTATTATCAAATACTATCAGCAACCCCTATTGATAGCACGATGGAAACTTCCCATCTGCAAGATCGGTCGAGGGGAGGTGCTCACCAAAGAGCGTCTTCAGCAATCTCTTCGGGGGCTACAGCCGCTCAGTCATTTTCTATGCCCTCACGTGGCTTTTGACGATACCTTTCTCATGCGGGCCTTCGAACAGGGATACTGTATCTGCTTTCAAAACCCCTCCGACCGGGGCAAGATTTGGCACTGGCACAGTCCCGAAGTCTTAGGACTTTGCAGGTGCTGCGCGTGTCGTAATCGTTCCAACCCCGATTTGATGGGCAGATTCATGGCCGGCGGCAATGCATGTCGACATGTCGTCAGGTGCCCACGCTGCCCAACTGTTTACGAGTGGATTCTGGATGGGCGTCAGATCTTGCTTGAAAAGGAACAATCCGCTTTGCGTCTTTCCCTATCTCCTAACAGCGAGGGTAATTTCAGAGTTCGACCAAAGTTGGGCCAGCTGAGTCTAGAGAGTTGGATCAGGTGTCTTGACCCTTTGACATTCCGTGGCAATGAAGCCTCAAGGTTTCAGTTGTTTTGTATACGGGATGGGTGTTCTAATGCTGTGCCTGAGATTTCGAGATGGGACAGTTTAGTTTGGGAAAGTCTCACCCCAATGATTATAGGAGACAATTGGGTATACTAGGATTGATTTACTTCATTTCATATCATCGCGCAACTTCAATGCTCGCCTATAAGGGAATCTTAGCTACATGTGTACCGCACACGTCTCACCATTCAACTGAAAGCGGGCTTCTGATCAGCACCCTTAACATCGACCAAGTACGAGACCCGATCCTTGCAGTAGAACTCAACGGCGGGCTTCCCTTCCAGGCTCGCCTTTCCCTCATCGAGACCACCGGCCTTGATGCACGTGACGTCGGCCATCAAGTCCAGCTCGGTATAAAGACTGGACCCGCAGTTGGAGCAGAAGAAGTGCCTGTTGTTCTTGCCCGAGTCGCCAGTGATGTCGTAGAATTTGGGCTCACCTAAATGACCGGGGTTTAGTGTATATTTAGGGAAGAATATTGGGGGAGCCTCTCGTACCTTGGGTGACCTTGAAAGATGTACGAGGAACGACGGCGTTGGAAGTGAAAGCTGAGCCGCTCCACTGTAATTCATTAGCTACATGTATGGACTTGATGAGAGTCCTGATATTGGGGTTTTCATACCTTTTGGCAATCTGTGCAGTGGCACAGGGCGGTGACTTGAGGGTCCTCTGCTTCTTATCAGCGTGGTTCACACGATGTTGCAATCGGGCCAGCCTACCAGTACTCTCGTACTTGATCGCCTTGCACATGCAGCTTCCCTTCAAACCCATTGTGTATAGTGACGTATGTACTGTTCAGTAATCAACGTGTAGAAAAAAAGAGTAAAGGATGTAGTGAAGTTGAGATGTTTGGAATAGGCTGACTTTAACCGTTTGGGATGAGGGGGAATCTACAGTACAGAACGTCCGATCGCCGTTTTTATACGTGTTTGAGACTTTCGGCTAGCGTTAGTGCCGGCAACAAGGAAGCTGAGCTTTCTCCTCTTCCTCCTCCTCTTCTTCCCTGTCTGTCATGATTAAAGCATTGGATAAGATGGAGATGTGCGGGGTTAGTTCGCTGGTTAAGGTAAGCACGGTAAGGTAATAGGCGCCGCGGGGGAGATGCATGGACCCTTTTTCTTTCAATGCTGTTCAATTGCTCCATCTATCGGCCTCTTGATTGAATCTCCGCGGGGGCGTTAGGCGAATCAAACCTTAGGCTTTCTCCAGTTTGCCCTGTTTGCTGACAGATCACCGTGGGATACTAGAATGACGTTGCTGTCAATCCAAGGGCGCAAAGGATCCAAGTATTCATACCGGGTTGGAATTTTTCCCCCATGTCCTTCGGAGTAGAGAATTCATCATAAGAATCTAGCCGGTCGGCAATAAAATCAAATACTAGTCGACAAGTATTCCGAGTATTAACTGCCTTCTGAGAGCTACCATTACTAAGTCTAGAGCCATTATCATAACTAGGTACCCTGCGCTTTCCGATAGGTACTTATTCTGCGCAGAATACGTAAGAAGTAGACAATCATAACAGCAGTAACAGTAGCGGTAGCAAGAGCAGCAGCAAGAACAGCAACAGTAATGATTCAGATAGCAGTAACAGGGCTGGTAGAATTGGAGCAATGGAAAGTATTCAGCAACAAACTATCGTGTCACTCACTTGACTGAACTAGTGACCGATCATCAGTCGTTGGATAATGAAGAATGTGGAAGCTTGGGTTGGGGCGAGGGGCCGGCGCATTGCCAAGAGTTTCCGGTGTTCTCGCTATCAACCCCATCGTCAATGTGCGGAGCGCAAACATCCGCAGTTGCGATAGCGGTGTTTTGAGTGGGTGAGAGATAAGCCAAGAGCAAGGCAAATAACATGAAGTCCAACAGGAATTATTTGAATGATTCATGTTCGTAGTCGATTAATGTAATTAGTAGTGCAATTTGATGCGCCATGTTTGAGACGCAACGAGTTCAAGCTCGATATCGATGTCGCAGGTTTCCTGCCTCAAAGTCCCGCTCTCTTTGAGCCCTCCGCTCCTCGCGATGGGCTTCCGCTCTCTTCCGCGCTGCCACTAACAGGGCCCTGGCTTCTTTCTTGCGAAGTCGTTCCTCGGGAGAAGCTTGGCGTTCCCTTGCCATGTCGTCCAGCATCTTTCTAAATTCTTCGGGCGGCGTCTCGTGCTGTAGTTTGCGGAGGTAGGCGGTTGCAGTGACCATGCTGATGCCGGACATTTCATTCTCCTTGGCATTGGCGTCGGTGGGAGATGAAGAGTTGTTTGACGACATGATGGTTGTTGAAGCAGATCGTGGATTAATGTGATTCGCGGATGAAGACATGAAGGCGGCCTTGGATAGGCAGTCCGTCTCAGAATCAAGACAGAGAAAGAAGATATGTGTGAGTGAGTGGGAGGTGAAAAGATAGACGCCAAATGATGTCCAGCGGAAGCCCGTACCAGTCGGAAAGCTCTGCAGGCTGATTACCAACAGCAACCGAGCATTGCAAACCGAGGTCGGAGCTAGGCTTCTGCAAATATTCACCAAGGAAATAATTATGACGAAGAA